>NC_056738.1:59193555-59438555 GCF_019279795.1 Protopterus annectens
GAAAGCACTCCAAACCTTATCCTGTGTTATGTCAGACCAGTAGATGCGATCAGTAACAGAATCAAAATCAACAGCAACTATAGTCCTTCCATCTCGCACTACTGATTGTATTACATTAGGTTGAGCAGTAATATTATCCATAACAATCTGGTTACGACTTGCCACAAAAAGTAGTGCTTCCTTTAATCCTGTGGGAAATAAAATATCAGAATAAACAATATAAAGAATAATAAATCATTTATTATTCCATGAACTACAGTTTACTTTACAACATCTAGAATACTACAGATTCACTTTATTAATTTTTTAACACTACTGATTCACATTCATCTGGAAACTTACTGTGCTAAGACTGGGATAATGCAAGAATTTTGCATATTGAGTTTAGTTTATTGTAGTTATGTGACAGACACCATGACTGAGACATGAAGGCTATCACTGAAGCAGTGCCATGTCCAGCAGATGGGACATCTCTAATGAAAGTTGCAGTGCCAGCAATAGCACCATGAAGGTGGACATGCAAGGATGTCAGAGATAGATGGAAATACTATTACCATAATACAGACCAGGAAGATCTGTGAGGCATGAAGGTAAAGTCCTGGCTGTGACCCAAATCATCTGGGAGACATTAGTGACCTGGGAAGGTGAGAGTGACAGGATGCTGCTGGCTCACACATCCTGGGGGGAGGGAGGCAGTCAGGCCACTAATTAGAAAGAGTGTTGCATGGCATGCAGCACATGGGCTAGGGACGTGTGCCTGGCTCTGACAATTTGCAGCTAGATGGAAGCATTCACTGAATATTTATGGGAATGTGCGCATCCACTCATATATACACACACACACACACACACACACACACACACACACACACACACACACACACACACACATACAGTAGAAGGCTTTGCAGACCCTCATATCTGCAAGCAAGCAAGTAAGCATGTCAGCCACTAGATGACGGGTTAGGACCAGAAAACAGACACCCCATTAAGGCTGCTGGAATGATAGCTGCAATCTGACTGGCACACATGCCATTGATTGGGAAGGAATAGGCATGTCAGACTATGGGCTTAACAGTCAGCAGGCAAGGGGCAAGTAAAATAACTTTTTCTTTAAACACCTTTATTGAATTATCACTTGTGAGATAGGCAAATTTACAATTATACAAGAGTAACCAAATTGTATTAAATTAAAATTAACAAGCATTATACTTCACATATATTGCTATATATCATATAAGCTAAGCAACATTACATAAATTATTCAGTTCCTGTCCCTTTTTTAAACAAGAAACATTTTATTAAACCATCACTTATGACAAAAGCAATCATACATTTATATAAATGAAAACGAACCACACAGACACAATCCTAGTTGCAAGTATTTTACATCACAAACCATACTGATACACCCCCAGTTGGAAACATTACACATCATTTATAATCTACCCAGTCATTTTCAGTCAAACATTACATAGCTCATTTAAGTCCTGCCTTCTTTTAAAACTCATTCCTCCCCTGTATGTATTATTCCCACAATTCCCATGTACTTTGTGTGTTTCTGTGCATGCACCTGTATGGACACATCTTACTGTGGAAGTTGTCGATTAAAAGACAATATATTGCTGGTTGAGGTACATGCACTATTTCAAGCAGCATTTGCACACTAAGCCATTATTGCAGGCTTTTTTCTCCTATGTGTAGCATAGAAGATCATACACAAGGATGAACACTCATTTAGCACTTGCAATATTCTGAAATTACCATATTATGTTTACTTCTGTGTGATCAACCTCTGGTGGCCACCCATTATGGATTACTTCTGAGTATACTTAAAAACACGAGAAACAGCATTTAAGACTAGTCTTAAAAACAGGAGTACTGGCATTTAAGACTGATCTTAGAAACACGAGTAATGGCATTTAAGACTAATCTGAAAAATATGAGTAATGGCATTTAAGATTAATCTTATTCTAATCATACTAGGATGCATATATGGTAGTAAAATGCTCATGTTATCCTAACTGTAAAAAGAAAAAAATATGTTGTTATGAAGCAAACATGACATTTTTCTAGTGTGATGCACATTTAAGACTCCACATTCTCACGTATGTTTTATATATAAAAATGTAAGATTGTTTTATCAATGTTGTGGTTCGACTTTTTTCCCAGTTTCATATTCATATTTCTCACCTGAAGCTTTGCAGGTCTTGCCGTCAGGTTCCAAAATGTAACCTGTATCACAGTGGCATCTAAAGGATCCCCTTTCATTAAAACAGATCTGGCTGCAGAATCCTGGAGTATCACATTCATTAATGTCATTGCATGTCTTTGAATCATTTGAGAGTTGATATCCTACTGGGCATGTGCACTGGGCACCAAATGGTCCTTGAATGCATCCATGGGTACAGCCAGCATTGTTTGTTTGACAGCTTTCTTCATCTAGAATTTAGTGTAAAAAGTGCATATTATTTTATTTAGAAGAGTGCATGAACATCTTATCAGGTGCCTTTTACAAAAGCTTATTCATTTTGCTTCTGTATGTTTGCATCACACACACACACACACACACACACACACACACACACACACACACACACACACACACACACACACTTCCAGTATGAACATCAGCAAAAGTTCTATAGTTATAATGCCATGTTTAGTTTCTCAGTAGGTCAGTATACAGAACTTTAAATATTTCATAAATAATATTAGCAGAGGTGTTATAGCAAACTGTCAGTTATATTTTATAAATTGTACAATAAAAATAAAAATAGACATAGAATAAGCAGATAAATAAAAACCCATTATAGCAGTTACATTTGCAACAAAGTCTGTGAAACCATCAATACCTAGTTCCACTGTATATATTGTGACCAAGTACCTTCCTTCATAATTTCAATGTTGTACCAAGTACAATGACCTTCATCAATGACTTACTGAATAAATAACTCACTTTTGAAAAATGGGCTTTAAGTAACTTGTAATATTAGTGGTCAAGATCGTATAGTGCTATGTTAAACAAGGAGATGCTGAAAAAAAAATTCACCTTTTTTTGGGACTAAAGCTTTGCACCAACATTAAAAAAATTATGTCACTTTAATACTGAAAGCAGTTTACATATTTATTCATTCAGTTTACAATATTCACTTTATTCATTTCAATGTTGTTTGTAAACTAATACTGAGTATGGCAAGAATTAGAATTTCCTGCTACAGCCATCAATTTCCAACCCTTTTCTGCATAACACATCATGGTAACAGACAAATATACAAAAGCCAGCAGTGCACAAATGCTTCTGATATCTCACTATAACAACCATCCTCAGGCCACATCACAATACAATAGTTCACAATGGATTAATTTACCTTTTTTACAATTCTAATAAATGATGCAAAATAAATTCCATTAGTTATCATCCACCCAATGATTATGGCAATTAAATATTCTCAGTAAATAGGTATTCCCAATGAGACCCATATCAACAAATCAAATAATCCAGAAATGGATGACACCAGCCAAATCCACTCTGAACACAAATAAATTTTCTTAAATATAAAACCACTAAAACATACTGTTAAAATTAAACATGGTTAAGCGCTTTCATCCCTCCTGTGGGGACTTCTTCAGAACAATTTTGAACAACCTACCCAGCATTCATATACACATACCAATTAAATAATTAACATACTATTGCTTGATTTTAAATTGTTTAAAGTAGCACACACACTAAAATTCTAACAATGCTTCTATGCTAATCTAAGAAATTTGAGTGTTATTACCACTTTTAACAAGGATACTTATAAAGTTTGTCATCTTATAGAAAAAAAATGTGATTTATTGAAATTAGATAAGAATATGGCAAAAAATTTCAATAAGAAACCCAAGTTTGTGTTTAGAAGGGATCAATCCTTCAAAGATATTTTGGAACAAGGTGACAGGTTGGCACATCATTTTGTTACGCAAAATTTAGGTAATTTTAAATGTGGCATGTGCTCTCAGTGTTCTCATATATTAGTGACCGGAGATTCTTTTAATTTGAATGGGAGCAATATATATATATATATATCAGAGGCCATTATAATTGTCAGAGTAAAAAATGTTGTCTATTTGGCTAAGTGTTTATCATGTCCTGTTTTTTATATAGGTAAAACTTGCAGACGTTTCAAGAATAGGATTTATGAACACCTGCTGGATATAAAAAAATACTAATGCATTAAGTAGTCATTTGCTGGAATTTAAGGACCATTTCTTTAAGTTCCTAGTAATACAACAATTAAGGGCCGACCAGCAGGGGAGGGTATTAAGTGAATTTTTGGACGTATGTGAGTTGAAATGGCAACTCAAATTGGATGCAATGAGATATCCAGGCATGAATGACAATGGTAAATGTCAAATGTGTGTTAAAATTAAATCATTTGTTAGGATAATATCATTATAATAGTTAAGATATATCTTATTCAATTTTTGTTACAAATTTGTCACATACATTTTTTATTGTACACACAACCATAGAAACATCGTTAGAAATTTAGTGTGAGTGCTGCTTTAAACAGTTTATCAAGCAATAGTATGTTAATTATTTACTAGGTATGTGTATATGAATGCTGGGTACGTTGTTCAAAATTGTTCTGAAGAAGTCCCCACAGGAGGGATAAAAGCACTTACTGTTTAATTTTAACAGTATGGTTTAGTGGTTTTATGTTTAATAAAATGTATTCATGTTCAGAGTGGACTTGGCTGGTGTCCTCCCTTTCTGGATTATTTAAATAAGTATCCCACCTTAGATCTTATCAGTCAAAGACACCTACAAATACATTTATAACCCATAAATAGAACAAAATCACCAAAAATATCCTTCTTCAATATAAAAACCCAAATAAAGCAACATAACAGAATTTTACTTACACAATGTGTGTTAACACAATGAAGGTAAAGAGACAATATATAGCTAAACATCTTAAATTTTCCAGAAGCTGAACAATGCAGTGTCAAAAAGGTTCATTAAAGGTCTCACCTACAGCACTGAACGTATTCCACAATAGGTCAACATGTCCATCTGTGATAGTACAATTAAATCTGAATGCCAAATTAAATGCAGTAAGTACATATCATCACAAAAAGAAAATGTGTATAAGGACGCATTTTGGAATTTGTGTCACTTTACAAAATCCCATAGAACTAAAAACACTAAATTCAAAACAAAAACATCAAAAGATAAACAAGTGCAAAAAATATTGCTTCAGGAGTAGCAACATACCCTCCATTTTTATGTCAGGGTGATTCATCCTTCCTAATTAAATATATTAAGTCCGCAGTCACATAACCGTGGAGTACGGACAAAGGGCACTGAAAAAAAACTCCTGTTATTGTACCACATCTGCACTTCACTCTGAAAAAAAAAGAAACCAAAACTGCATTCATAATGCATAAAGCAGAATGACACTGTCTAGTCCAACACTTCTAAAATTTATAGTCCAGCAGTGTTAGCACAGAATGATAGAGCCCTGACAATATCCCAGTCCATCCCAGTTTGATTAGTATCTCAAGCACTTGATAGTAATGGCGGTGCAGGATGGACATATCCATCATGGAGGAAAGAAGGGTGGAGCAGAGACAAAAGCTGCCACAATCCTTTACAGGAGAGGGGCATCATGCAGAGCATCCTGGGGGGACAGCCATTAGATCACCAAAGCTACCACCTAGTGGTACCCTTCATTTGTGAGTGTTTAAGAGCATTCACTTGCATAGGGGAAGCCATTGGGGGTCCTTGTGGTAAAGCAGGTAGCCTGACACCCTGCCCCAGGGGGTAAGGTTAGTATTATAAAAATGTTCACAGTTGCTGGGATGCAAGAGATGATAAAACCTACCATCATAGTTGTATGACAGCTTTCACAAGTGGTGCTCACCCTGCACAGTGCTGGGTTTGTCCCAAATACAGGAGAATGAATAGGTTGGGTCTGACAGGGGTGAATTTGATTGCTGGCTGGCTTTGGGACAAAATCATTTAAAAAAACATCTAAAACATACGACAAACTGAACTACAAAATAGTACAGCAACTTAAATAAAAAGTCTAAAACCATTAAACAAACTGAAAATGCAACATCTTTTGATTAAGGAGACCATCACATTCCCATTTCAACAACACTGTTTTCAGTATTAAAGAACTTGGTCAAGCACCATGCTCTTATCAATATGTACCTTGGGAAAATCTATATTTTCTTTCTTCTGTCATCCTTCTCACTGAAGTGTTCCAGTCTGCTAACCTTTCTATCACTACAGTTACTACAGCTACCCAAAACTAAAACATTGTAATAGATACAGAGGCATAACATTTATTTCATGAATGATTAAATATAACTGCTTCAAGTAATACTGTCATTTTTTCATGTTGTTTCAGTTTGGTACTTTCAGTCTTGAACAAACAGAATATAAATTATTTTTATTATCATTCTACTAGGGCTGAAACAATCAGTTACTTCTGTGGACTGCCATCTTGGTGATTGGTGATTGATGATGACATCATGATGAAGTTCAGTTTGCTGCCCTGAATAGTGACAAACTAGACTTTCCACCTTAACACTACACTTTGGAAATACCTCTTGGAATACCTCCTCATATATTTTACTGAACAGGTCTATTGGAACCTCAAAATCTCTCAAGGCATCACAAATACAGCCTGTTTAATCAACAGCCACTATGAAATGTATTAAAATTATGTCTCCTGTTTCTAATGTGAAGAACTAATGCCCTTGGATGCTCATATTACTTGAAAATAATTAATTCTGGTTTTGTTTCACTGGAACCCTGCTGAATTCCCACCTTATCTCCCTCTTTCAATGAAGAATTACTTGCTGCACATTGACCATAACAGAACTAAAGAGCAGACCAGTTTTGTTTCAGTCTTTTATACCTTAATTTGAGATTCAGGATCACACAGTTGTATATGAAGGTAATCTGTTCTTTAGCCTCCACCCATCAGTAATTGAGCTGGTGTCTTTGCAGAGTAACTGATTTATCAATTTAATTATGGAGGTCATAAACAGAGGTCAGTGAAATAAATTTGTTTTTGAAAGAGGGGCAGTGCTCTTGTGGTATAACTTAAATGTAAGTGATGAGAGGACTAGAGTGGCCCTTATGACTACAGGTAGCCAGGTTGCCGCCTTCTAAGTAAAGGAATGATGTTCACTTCTCAATAACAAATAGATGACTCTGCAAATTTAGTTTACGCTTGCTTGACTCACACATGTAGTTTGAAAGGAGCTTAAAACAGTCAGGTAGTCAAGGCAAGAGTGTACTCTAGTCTGGGGATAAAAACATTGCTTGCAATAGCAGCTTTGGTTGAAGCAGCTAGATGCCTAGAAACTGAGAAGCATGCCTTAAGTTCATAACATCTGTGTAAGACATGAAGGAATATGAACAATCTAGAGTTAGTTCAATGTATTTGTATAGGCTGACTTTTTTTTATCTGTCATCTAGGATGAGTGCTGACCTTTTTGATTTATGATGGTAATCATGATATCTGTCTTAATTATGTTCGGTGGTGTTATATGATTAACCGACAGCCATTTAAGGAGTGAGTACAAGTTATTTTAGTGTGCCAGTACTAAAATCATATAAAGTTACTTCAATAGCACAAGGGGGGAAGTACACAGTGAAAAGAGTTTAATCTGTCTTTACTGAACAGACAGAATAAGGTACAGCCTAACATTAAACCCTGTGATGCAAAAGAAGTGAATGTGTCAGCTCTGTTTGTGATGGAGGTATTAGTAACATAGAAAGTAAGGGGGAGCTAAAGAGCCAGACCAGAGCAGTTAGTTGTACTGAAGTCGAAAGAATGTAGTTTTTTGATGAGAATAGAATGACTGTCACTTTTGAAAGATCTTTTGAAATCTAAGAATGTGGCACCAGCAAGCTGCTTATTGCCCAAAGAACTGCAAAATATACCAGTAAGACAGTTTACTGCTGTAAGTCTACTGTGACCTCTTCTGAACCCATGTTGACATTCAGCAAGCATATCATATTTTAAGTGCCCCATTATTTTTTTTATATAAAGAGTTTTCTCAGATATTTAAATTATAGGACATAGAATGGAAATTAATCTGCACTCTTAAGCTGATGTGAAAGGAAGCAACTAATAAAATGTGTTTGAACTTTGACTGGACTATACTAGTAGAGAGTGAAAGATTAAAAGCATTAAACAAGAGGTTTGGAGATACAAGAGACTGCCATACACAGAAAGGTGGGATGAAATGCATTAGGGTTGTGGGTGGTCTTTCCAACAAGTTACCAATACTTTTGGAAGTACTGTAAAGGTGCATGGAGGTAGAATGAAGGCTTTGTATAGGGGCTTTTCATGCTATATGTGGCACTAAAGGATGATGTCTTAGTCATACTGGTAATGGAGTGGTAAGAATTTGTGGCATAGAAATATGTTGGTATAAAGACAAATCTACTGTGGAAATGAATGTAGAAAAGTCTTTAAGAAGGTTGCAGTTCATATTAGAAGTGGTAGTTTTAGTATGTTTATTTGAAATGTCAGAGTATGGTATGCCGTTATTAAGTTTCTATGATTAGTGGACACACCTATTTGCTTCTTCCTGAGATGGGTTGCTTGCATGCTTAACTGCCAGCTTTCATTGGTTTCTTAGTCTGTTAATGCTTTATGGTCAGCACTTTCAATTTTTTCCATGGTTTTACTTTGAAATTTCCTTCAGTTCATTGATCATCCAAGAGGGGGACTTGGCATTGACTTTAAGTTAGAGAATGTATAAACACTTTTCAATTACCAGTTGTAGAAAACAACTACATATATACTGAGATTAGTTGCTGAAAATAATGCTTCATAAAGAAGGGACCCCGTTTCAGTTAAGAGTTCTGTGTTTTGTCCACTTTCTTCAGTTACAATTCCTTTTTCTTTATATTTCAGGATTTCCAAGTATAGCCTCTGTACTTTTGTTGGAAATATTTTCTAAAGTTATTGGGTGCTGTTAGTTTAACTGCCCTGAGCATCAAACCCTCCATTAAACTCATTGCTTCTTAAATGAAAAATAAGGCTGACTTTCTTTCTTCAAAGCAGCTGTCATATCTTACCAACCGTCATAGCTACTTCTGAAAGCATTTGCTTGTCCCCATCTCTCTCAGCTCATTGCTGAAACTCTTTCAACTTTTTTCAGCAATAGACAGCTGTGTAATTGTCATTATAACTCCCAGTTCATCACTAAATAAATATTCTTGCTGTTCTAGCAAAAAGAAATAAGAAAGCACATTTACCATATGCATCTTCTTCTTGTTTATATTTCACAGTGAAATCATGCCTCTATAATCATAATAATCACCTTTGCAGCCTTAATGGTGTCTTACATACTTTATTGATTATACTCTTTTTCTTATGGATATGTTCACAGAAGGTTTAGAACCACATACTATATAGCTAGCAACTCTTTGTTTATCTACACACATTTATGACGGTCAGTAAAGGCTCTGGAACTCTACAGCAGTGGTTTATCTGCCTCTATAATTATTACATCAGCTCCACTGTAATGTGATTTACATCAGAATGTTTCACTATAGACTGTTGTATCATCAACTGCTTAAGCAGTTCAAAACCTTTTTCTTGTTTTCCACTCCAATGCCATGCCTCATCCTCTTCCAGTAATTTCTTTCATAGTAAATGCATTTCTGAAAATTTTTCCTGTCATTTTATTTATTTTTATTTATTTTATTTTACATTTGTTGACCGGGCTAGTCTAGCTGGATTTATTTCCATTTTCAGTAGAGGCCCGGGGAGAAAAGCTCCACACAAAATACAACAATATTAAATGTTAGTAATAAGCTAATTATTAACAAAATCTAACAAAAAGACAAGCCACACTAAACTCAAGTAGACAAAACGACAGAGTCAGATTACAGAGCATATTAATTAATGGAATAAAGTGGACACCAAAATGATAGCATGTAATAAAAGAAAGATATTGGAGTACAAGAGACAAGAAGAAAAGAGGGAGTAACACAAAAGTTAGAAGATCAGAAGAGGGAGTAGAACAGTCGAGAAGTGAAGAGTCAACAGAGAAGACAAAGAGAAGAGAGGGGAGAGAATGAAAGGAGTAGGTCCGAGCATAGATGGAATCCAAAGGGCACAGGATAATTTTGGTAGTAGCTTAACAAGAAATGATACGAGTAGATGAAGAGGGAGTAACACAAAAGTTAGAAGAGAGGAAGAGGCAGTAGAACAGTCGAGAAGTGAAAAGTCAAAAGAGAAGACAAAGAGAAGAGAGGGGAGAGAAAGAGAGGAGTAGGTCTAAGCAAAGAAGGAGTCCAAAGGGCACAGGGTAATCTTGGTAGTAACTTAACTGATAAGTTAAACATAGAATAGATGAAACGATAGGGGTAGAGTGAAGAAAGTTAGTCAGGTGTACTACAAGAACAAAGCCAGTGATTTTGGAAGTACAGTTTAATTTTATGTTTGAAGAGAGGTAAAGAAGTGATCAGTGTTATATCCCTAGGTAAAAGATTCCATATTCAGTCATTGCCGTTGATGTTGAACTATGACCCATTTCTCTCAGTTCAGTAACTGATTTTATATGTACTTCTTTTAAGCCTGAGGTTTTACTAAGTACCTTTAACAGCTTAGTCCTTAAAATGATCGTCACTGTTATGGTCTTTCCCAACAATAAATCATCAGTAATATTAGCAGCACCTTCAAACCACTTAATCATTTGTACATAAAAACGAAAACATTTCAGATGTTGAAAAAATACTTTTTAATTTGAGAAACACGTGTTTTCATATAGGTAAATTAAAAGCACACCACTTGGGACTTTCCTCAAACTTAATTTATCAAAACCCCCAGTCAGTATCAAGTACAGAAAGTGCTTCACTCTTACCATGACTGAAACCACCTCCTTGATTGTACAATATGGATGACCCCCCACTTTATATTTTTAAATGTATTGCAGATCATTATAACTATAAATTTATTTGGTTTCAGAACAGTAAACATGATTTTCACCCATTCATTAGGCATAGTCAGTTTCTTTTTCTTCTTTTTTCTCAGTTTCTTAATTATACCCATGTGCTCCATTCTGTTCAATTCTTTATGGATTCTACTTCAGAAAGGAACCTAATCTATCCCTGAACAATTCACTATTGGAAATACTGAGGAACCTAGCTGAATATGACCAAACAGCACAAACCAGTAAATCAGCCTTCATATTCAAAAACAAGTCAGTATACTTAACATTTGCATTACCATTTGTGTCACTGTACTGGCAAGTCAAATGCCCCAGTGTTGACAGAGCACCTGCTGCATTTAGTATACAGAACTGAATCTGGTATTTCTTATTCTTATATTCACAATGAAAAAAAATTCTGATCTAGTGGTTTTGCAGATGATTTCAATTTTTCATTGCTTTGAATGTTTGAGCAGCTATTACGCTACACTCTGAGATAAGTCTAAATGCAGCATCTTAATAAATCTAAACTTCCCAAACCAAATTTCTGATCATTTCTCTTGTTGCATATTCTTTATCACATTCTCCTGCGTTACTCCAACTGCTCATGCTCCTTCAACATATACTGAGCCAAATATATTCTAAAATGCACATTTTCTCTAGGACAATGCAAGATTACACACAAGTTAACAAGTATTTTAGAAATCATAAAAATACATTAAGCATTTGGATGATTTAGAGATCGTTCACAGGTTGAAATGTGAGTTGGGGGAAAGACTATCTAACATGGAAGTAAAACATGAACAGCTGAGGGAAAAATTAATAGAACTAGAGAACAGAACAAAAAGAGAAAATCTTAGGTTTGGCAACATTCATGAGGGGGTCACATCTCAACTAATTCAACAACTGATCTAAAAATGGACATGCGACATCCTGAGAGATCAAGTGCACTGGGCCTTTCAGCAGCTGAGAGGGGCACAGAGAAATTCCAAGCAGACTGTGGTAGTAATTCGCAGTTATGCCCTGATTCTCTCAAAGCTTTGGAGGAAAAAAAACATGTTAAAGATAAAATACAGTATTTTTTTTTTTTTTTTTTAGAGAAAATTATGGAAACCAAGATGAAAAGGAATAATGCCGATATGAAGGTAGGCAGGAGTGCATTTCAGGTTTATATATCCAGCTGTCCTTATTTCTCAACTGACCTTAAAACCTTCTTAGACTCTGAGCAATCCCCGGAGGATGTTCAGAAGTACCTGGCGGGGGGAGGCCAAACTAGTGAAAACGCACAGGAACTAAGTGTTGAAATGAGTGACTCCACTCAGCATAAGAAAGCATGGTCAAGTTTCCCAAACAGGACATTTCCAATATAAAAAAGGAAGGTGCAGGGCACATAAAAAGCAACCACTCTGACAACAAAAAGAATAAGAGATTTACTGACAGCTGAAAAAGTTTTGGAGGTGAACAACAAGCAACAAGAGATTGAAACACAACATTGAAGAGCTAACAGACTTTGGTCTGCCGAATGCTGACTTATTAAACGCATAAATCATTGCAGTGCAGATAGCTAGCATGGTTATAATTTACTGTTACATTAATTGCTAGTAGAATTTGATTAACTCCCTTACCTTTGATCATGAAATCTTTTGAAAATGTTTGACCTAGGATGCAGAAATGTATAGACTCAGATTTGATTAAATAGTTTGGGGCAACTCAGATCACTACTTCCTGTGCCAAACATGTGTAAGTCAAATGATTATTATAAGCCAGTTCAGAGGTGGATAGTCAGTGCCAGCATACAGTCATAGAAATTACTAAATTGACAGACTTAGAAGGTCTTTTAAGCCTAGCCATGTTTTCCTATATGCAAATGACATGATAAATTACCCAGGGATATATAGTTGGTTTAGGTGACTAAGCATTTACAAGCTGCCTCTGTCCAATAGGGACATACATGCCAATACTGGGGGAATTTTCCATCCATTGTTCCAGGCTGCATATGAATAGAGTCAGGAATTCTACTTCACATGGATGGGAAGCTTGTTACAGAGTAGGGGTGACAGTAAGACAGTGAGACTCACATATCTGTCCTGCCAACATGTTCTGTTTATGTTGCAAATGAGATTTAGGTCCTTCAGTCAGATACTTCTAATGCTGTTAGACCTGCAGATATGCAGCAAGTTCATCAATACTGGATCAGATGACGTCTTATAAACCAGACATAGATCACCTCTCTGTAGTCTCTAGGAGTCTAACAATAGGGCTTTGAGGCAGTCTACATATCCCATGTTGTTTACACCTTGTATTCTTTTTGAAAGGAACCTCTGGTGGTGTTCCAGTTGTTGCATATGGTTATTTAAGTACATATTGAATGGATCATTGCACTCTACAACTGGCCAAATGAGGGCTGAGTACAGCAAGATGATATCTTTGGACCTGGATGTCACACCCTCACATTTAACTTGTGCAATACAGAATTATTTATTTATAAAAGTACACACATGAAGATCAAAGGACAAGTTACTTTCCACATATGTTCCCAAGTCTCTAACCACTAGGTCTGCTCTTAGAGGTTTATTGTCTATGTGATAATTCCAGGGGTTGCCATCTTCCAAAGAATACTATTATACATATTTTGGCATTCAATTTTTGCCTATGTTTCTGACGCCAGTTATTAATTTGAGATAAACCCTCTTGGAGGACATTAGTATCCCAGGGGGATTCTATGACTGTGCTGAGACTGCAGTGATGTGCACATTTGGTCAGTCAGGAACCTTTGATGATTGCTTTGACTTTTGAAAAGTACATGTCAAAAATTATCTTTCCCAGTACTGAGCCCAGAGGATCTCCACTAATGACTGCCTTTTTTTTTTTTTTTGGAGCTGGAGTCTTCTATCCAGACTTCCTGTCTTCTCTCTGTGAGCCAGTTGGATATTCAATAGTTGACATAGGTGTTTACACCTGTTTTTTTGAGTTTGTCTACAATGCCCAAATGTGTAATAGTTTTAAATGCTTTGGATAGATCAAGATAGGTAGTATGCATTACTTAGCCCTTGTCAATAGCCATGGAAACTTTTCTGAAAAAGTCCACCAGGCTGAGTAGGCACAATCTGTCTTTGACAAAACCAGACTGATCTGGTCAAGTGACTAAAGGTTTTCTATGTCTTTATTTATAATGTCCATTATAATTCTTCCCATGGCCTTTACATATCAGACTAGTCAGCTTTATGCGTCTGTATTTACCTGGGTCAGGTGATGGTCTGCTCTTCTACACAAGGATATTTGCTACAATCCTCTATTTGCTAGGCAATAAACTAGTTAGTTGTCTAAAGTTGAACAGTGATTTTAGAAGGCTCGCTAAGCTATGTTTCATCATATTCAGGTGACATCCATGGATATTATCAAGGCCCATAGATGCAGTATTCTTTGCCTTGGAGTGCACTCTCAGGATGTATTCGCTAGTGATAATCAGGGAACTTATGGTCAAAGGTACCTCTTGATAGGTGTTGGGGAAGGGAAAGATGGATAAAATTATAAGCTGAATGCTTCAGACAGTAGGGTTACTATATCTTTTCACTCCTATTGGTGCTTCCATTTACAATCAGCTCAGCACACTACTGTGCATTTCTTTTGAGGATGGAGATATAGAGGAAGATTTTGTGATTCTCCTTTGCCTGTTAAGCTATCATTTCCACAAATTTAACTTTGCTGAACTTGATAAGACTCCTGAATTGCTTATTTAATTTGATGAGGGTATTGCTTGCCTTGCTGGGCCTTGTGCTTCCTAGTTTTGGCCTTGGTTTTCTTCCTTTTGTTATACAACTTGTTGATATTGGGATTCCACTAGGGTGTCTTGGTCTTTTAGTTAATCCTGCACTTATTCCAGGTTGGTACAGCTGCCTCAACTGTTTGCATGATAGCACAGGATTTTTGTGAACAATTCCACACAGGCAGCGGAGATCAAGTGGTTTGGGGAGACTTTAAATTTTGCCAGGGTATCACTGAGTAGCAGGAAGTTTGATTTGGAATAATTCCCAAATGTTCAAGTGTTAGATGGGCTCACATTTTGGTTTAACTATAAAGGAGACAATTTTATGGTCTCATCTGGCAAGTGAGGTCATCGTATATAGGTGGGTGCAAAATTCCTCCATGTTTGTGAAGATCATGTTACGCATGTTGGTGCCCCTACTGTGTATATGGACTAGCTACTCCACAGCATTTCTGTTGAGAAAGTCTAGGATTCTCTGTGCCAGGCTACTGGAAGCTGTGTATATTTTCTAGTTTATAGTGGGGTAGTTGAAGTCACCCAGCACTGCAGTGTTGGGTTTCATGCAGAGCAACTCCAATTCATGTACGTTTCTGGCAAGGATATTCTGGGTCATAGAGGGTGACCAAGAGCTTGCAGTGCTATGGTATGGGACTTTGCTTATGATGAGTTGGACACAAAGTAGATCCAATGTGTCACAGTGCTTGACCAGTGTAATAATATGACTATTTCTGGTGAATATTGAGACAAATCCACCTTTTGTCCCTTCCTGCGTGTTACCTATAAATATATGGAAGGTGTCTACTTTTCCCATTTCTTGTAACACAGGAAAATATAAGCACACTGTTTTGTACAGATGAAAGTTATTCAACAATGTGCTGTCGAATTTGACAGAAGGGCTGGAATGATCTGGCCTGGCTTTCTTAGCTGCACCCAGTAACCCTATTAATTGAAACTACTATAGTTCAACATGAGTATGAAAGAAGGGAAGAACCACTTCTTACGCTAAGTCTTGATACTGAAAAAGCCTTCAACCGAGTGCACTGGGACTTTATTTGATATGTGATGGCACAACAACGGTCGACTAATGGCCTCATAGATGCATTGAGACAGATATAATGGGTGTGTCTGCTTTCCTAATGGAAAAGTGCAGACTACGAATTAAGATCAGATGGGGAACTAGGAAAGGTTGTCCTCGCTTCACATTTATTTTCTATGTATTTAGAACCTCTGACCAAAAAATATAACCAGAAGATTGATGAGGGGCCTCGGGGAATAATGAGTAGGGGAAGATTGCTTTGTTTGCAGACAGTATCATTTTATGCTTAACTAGGCCTTATAGAGGACTTTAGAAAAATTTTAAAATACCACAATGTTTTACCATGACACAAGATTAATGATGTTAAAACTAATGCCATAGCAGTCAACTATGCACCTTCTTTTGTACCAGATCAAAGGAAGGTGTATGGCAGTCAACTGTGCACCTTCCTTTGATCTGGTACAACTTTATCGTTTTCTATGGGGTCATTTAGAATGAAGCATCTAGGAATTTGGATAAATAAAATGCACAAGAACTGAAAGAAACTTGGAAAAACACAAAGGGGAAAATAATAAGCATGCTTAAAAACATAGACTTTTACCTTGAACTTTGACAACAAAATATATGTCATCAAAATATTTGTTGTTCCTTAGATTCTATATCTAGCCTAGGCATTTCTCTATGAACCAGGAAAAGGGCTTTACGATTCCTTACAGAGGGGATTAAAGAAATTTATTTGGAACGGGAAGGGCTCTTGAGTCAGTTGGGATAAATTGACATTAGGAAGCTAGTTCTTCCATATTTGCAAGATTACAATAGTGCAGCATAATTATGATTAGCTTACTTAATTCAGTCAATAAATTATACTTAAGAATGGAAAGACATGCTAGTTACTCACAGGCGCGACAATGGACATGTGCAGAAGTTAAATATTGTGTCTGAAATCCAGAGGATAAGGCTTGACAATGCCTGTCTAAAGGACATGTGTAAAATAATAAAAGAATGAGCTAACTCCAAGAGGTTTACAGTATGATAAATGGAACCAAGGCTTATAGGCCTACAAATGGTGAATAAAGGGACTGGGAACATTCCTCAAAATTGGATTTTGTAGGGTGAAGACCTTATTTACTGGGAGGTGCTTAAGCATGGAGAGGGGTTAAAGGAACGGAAATAGGTGACCTTAGTGTTAAATCCAAGGACTGTATGAAATATATGTGAGAGCACACATCTTGGAAAAAAAAGAATAAGGGAGCTTGAGAGGACTTAGCAAAAAATGCCAGAGCTAATAGCAATGATAGTAGAAGCCAGAAATCCAGAATAGTGGACTAGAAAATAAATAAGTAGACTCTGTCAGGCTCTGCAACAGGACTACATGGTGCTGAAACAAAAAAAAAGTATGATCCATGAGTGCCAGGCGGTCATAGGTAGACAGCTTTCTGAGTTAAGCCTTAGAACATAAGACTAAAGGTACATGGCCCCTGGCAACCTTATCCTGGGATGTATTTGCCAAAAGGGGTTAACAACTTGGTCAGCGACAGTTTCATGCTGGTTTTGGATTAAAACCTCCATTACAAGAAAACGGTTACAAATACAATGTATAATTCATACAAATGCATTGGGTCTAACTTTAAAGATGCATGAGATTATATCAATACTAGAATTGTTAACCTATGCAATGTTATCTTGAAGATATGTGGTGAATAGTTTTCATTAATTTAAATGAAACAGTTCCTTAACAAAACAGAGTATGATGAAGGTAAAAATCAACTTTAGGGCTCTTCCCTTTATTAATACATGGAGTTAAGAATAATTTAAATTATTAGTATTTTGGCATATGTTGTCAAGAATAAATAGGTACTAAAGGAAGAATTGCAATTGTTATATTAATTACTATTATGCCAGCCTGTCACTAATAACTCAGGAATTACTTTGGATTCTTAAATGTTTGTCTCCTTTTCTAGAACATTAGCATCAAGGACTGCAAAAGATATATTAGCAAATAACAAAACAGACTGAAGAATTATTCATAACTGGCACTGCAAAATAATGAACTACTGATCATTAACCTTTGAGTAAGATAATGATTATCATTAACTCAAACTATTTTCATGGAAGAAATCGGATGCCCTTATCACATATTGTATCAGTGTTGTATAACAAAAAGAATTAACATTACTTTTTCAGAGTTTAATAGCTATATACTAGGGGATCTAATATAGAAAGAAGGGGTTATGTGTAGTTTGTGAATTATGGCAGAATAAATATAATTTTACTCCATTTTCCAATTTGTTGTATATGCAAGTCATATAGAATCATAATGCATATAATGCACCAATTAAATTATAATCATATAGCATTCTTATTTCTCCATTTTAATTAAGCTGTAAAATGAATCAGGGTAACACAAAAAAATATCATGTATGGCTGTAAAACTACAGGAAAATTTGCCACAGCCGTTCAAGTAAATTACTAAAACATCAAATAATAAGAAAACCATTTCCATGGCCTTGTACTTCAATGAATGATCCTCCTGTAATATTTACCTAAAGAAGATGCGATTCAAATAGTTTCTGTATGGTGAAATGCCAATAACCAATTCAACTGAGATAAAATTTTATAGGATTAAAATTTTTAACTTACTTAAAGCTACTGAGGTTTCCACTACTTTTGTCAAGTTTCCTAAAAAATGGTGCTATTTGGGGAAATTATATATTTTTTTACTTTATCTGTTACCTAAGGAATGATCAAATAACTCAAAAATACAAAAATTAGTAATTATTTATAAAAATAATGGTCAGACTGCAGTTAAAATTGTATCATATACTGTTATATTTATAATAGAGTTAGTTTAGATTTCAGCTCAGTCCTCTACCTTGAGAATTTCAGTTTTGCTTTTTTTGTCTGTTACTTTAAACAAAATATTTAAAGTGTTGTTTAGAATTATTATTTTTGTTGTTTTTTTTTCATTCAGGTTAAGCTAAACATATAATATATTATATAGATGAGTTGATAAAACATTTTGGTTGTTGATGAGTGATTGCTGATCTATTATTTATAAAACAATAAAAACAAATGCAGAGCACCATATTTAGTCCATGAGCACATCCATCTCCATTATTATTATGAAAGACTTCATCAGAAGTAAAATCAAATGAGACACTTTTAAATATCATCATGAAAAAGCAGGTAACAAAGGAGACCAATTAAAACTTTTATCATATATAATACTTAAAAAAAAACATTTAAACTAATTAAGGAAAATTGATTATGACCAAATGTGGGCTTCAGATAAAGCCAATACCTGTTCATTTCTAACTTCAACACTGTTTTAAATATTTTGAGTATGTAACTGAGCCCTGAATAATGTCAGACATTAACAGTCAAGTGCCATTTAAACTAATTTTTCTTAAATGAACTTTTGTGTTTTCCCATCTATGCTCCAAAAAATACAATTTAATACAAGAACTAGGAACTTTTTTTTTAATTCTTGCATAGTTTAGAGTGTCTTTGTACAGCATTATTCACACTTTGAGTCTTAATTTTGTAACAATATTCACAAATTCAGATTCTTAGTTTTTTCTTTCAGTTATCCCAATATAATAACCTTATTTTAATTAATGAAGTTACTTGGATTTGGTGGTATATACAGATATCATTCAAAAACATTGTTTAGAAAACGCATACTGTAGAAAACCAGCTAGAAGAAACACTATGATATTTCATAACAACATATACCCAATTGTTTTTTTTTTTTAATTACATGATTTGTGAGTGAGCAATTCAGGTTAGCTGGTTTACAAATGATTTTCTTACTTTCGAAGTGTGATTTTAAATGTATTATTCAATAAGGCTGTATTGACCAGTTATGCTTGCTGCTTGGTTGTCTGGACTGCAATGAAGTTAAAAAGCAGAGATCCTCCAAGTTTTGTCATTTGATGGGGGTAGCAGATGACAAAGGTAGTTTATTTACAGCCATCACAACCAGCGTGGATATGATTCAAACTATGCCTTTGACCTATTCATTAGATTCAGGTGCTTAATGTGAAGTCCATTATTTGGAAAGTGCTATTTGGTTATTTTGAAGTGATCAGTGTCATAAGTAATGGATCCAAGTTCACTGCTAAAAGAAGCATCAAATTTAAAATACTACTTAGATGAAATGCAGTGTCAATCAGTGTAGGTACATCAATGCAGGTCTATGCTACTACACAGTACAACTTGTAAGACATACCAAACACCTGCCTTTTTTACATGTGCATCAGATACTGTAATTTATGTTGCACAGTGCATGATCTGTGACGCTTTTTATATTAGGAATCCTGGGAGAAGACTGAGAATTTGTATTATGATCCGCATTATGCAACTAAAAATAAAAATGACAGTAATTTTCTTTGCTGAGGTATTGTAAAAACAACTATTTTACATTAGTTAATGCTGTTAGATTTTAGAGGCTGATATGTAGAAGCTTAGAGAAAAAAGAAGTTTGATTATCAGTTAATGGTTAATCCCTGCCATTCACCAAGGGTCACTAATATATTTAGTCTTAGAATGACTTTAAAATGAATCATGGCAGACAACAGATTTATTTCAAGGTCACTTTTTTAGTTTATCAAATTTGCTTAACCATGGTAAAAGATTTTAAAGTTTTGTTTGCGAGTCTCTTTTATCACATGCTTTTTTTGGTTGTATTTAATAAATAAGAGAATATGTATTTCTCGTGAAAGATTCAGTTGTGATTTTGTGGGATGTTTATATAATTGGTTGTGGATATAAACATACAAAATGGTTTGCGGGCTGGACTAAAAGGAAGGTGAAAATACTCATTTTGGAAAATCTTGGGGATATCAGGAACATGAATTTGGACAGCCCCATGGAAGAGCATTTTTACCAAGCACATGGAGGCTTGGATGATAGTTTTTCTTCAGTGTATTTGCTAAACCACGTTCGGCTAGAAGGGGGACTTCATTTGCAAGCTTTTAAGTTGGATAGTAAGTATATTCTAAATTATAGGACTATGTAACCTATGGGCATGAATTTGGAGTTTAACTTGAACTTTTAGGGTCTCTTTTGTTAGTATATTTCAACAAGTAAAATGTTTGACAAAACAAAATTCATAAGCCTTTTTAAATAAGATTACATGCAATAAAGTAATTTCATATTTGTTACATTTGATAATATTTGTAGGTCATGTAATATGCACTTAAAGGAATTTTTATAATGATTGTTTAACTAGCAATGTTCAATTATTATTTAATTAATTGAGTGGTGGCACTTGTATAAGCACAATCTGCTTGGTGTGAGAAGTTATTCCATGAAGCCAAAAAGCCAAGGTACCAGAAGCACCAGCTATTAAACATTTTATAGCACAGTGAACAGCTTGGCTCCATGGTGTTTTTTTTTTTTTTTAATTTTATATTGTATTTAAGAGTCTCAACTGATTTTAAACTTGATGTATTTAATAATAATAAAGGAGAAAACACATATAAACTAAGTCATTGTGGACTGCATTCTTTATAATTGCTTGTTTAAATTTGTTGGTCAGTTGTTCTTAGTTATATCTTAAGTATAGCTTGGCCTCCTGTTTGAATCTATTTATTCATTTCCCTAAAGCTGACTGTATATTTGCAGGAATAAAATCATTTTACACAGAAGTAGCATTACAAGTTGTTTGTTTTTAAACAGACAGTCATGATAAGTGATTCAAATGAATTTACACTTCAGAACTGCTTCTTGTCTGACTTCGGACAAGGCATAAGATAGGTCTTCTAGTTAGCTGAGAACTTAAGCAATGGACTGGTTGAAATATAATTGATCACCATAATGCTGAACTAAAAAAAGTTTGTATCAATACTTCTTTGTATTTAGATTGGCCACAATTAAGCATATTAAATGTGAGAAAACTATTTCAGCTAGACAAAACAGCTGATTTTCTTGTTCATCTTTAAATATTTCCCACAATTAATTTGCTTTGTAACTCACAGCACTAGGTAATTGAAAGTTAGCTTACTGGGAAACAGGACTGTTACAACTAACCTTCCCTGTCAATGACAAACTTAGTTGCAGCCACCTCCACTTGACTAATATATACTCCATCTCTAGTCTCCTCCACAATCTTACCAATGCACCCACCTCTGGACCCACCCTCCTGCCTCCTCAAATTCTGTGCTATGTAAGCAGCTACAACATAGCAACATATGTCTGGCCTCCACAGCCTTCCCTGAATCTGCTGGATCTTAATCTCCCATTACCAATTCTGACCCCACTCCCACCAACCATAATGATCTAATACTTACTGGACCACATTTATTCTGTTACTTTGTTGCCTGAGTAGTACATACCCAGCTAAGTATAATACCACTGACAACAACATAACCTTTACAACCTTAATATGACCAGTAAATTAGTGCATTTTAATTGACCTCTTATCTGGTAGTACTCAAACCTTCATCTCCAGCTTTCCCCCGTTTTTGTAATAATATCCTCCACTTTCAGATAAACTTGGATCTCCAAATACTTATCTAATCCCTCTGAAACTGGCAGCAAACTACCACACCCACACAGAGATCCTAGCTAGAACATTACTGATTTAGTAGATGAATCGAAGTCCTTATTTCTTAATGAAACAAACAAAAGTTTGCAGCATCCCTGGTGACTGTCCCTCAATATCCTGCAACAATAACATACACATATCAGTGAATAAACTAACTGAACCAAGCTCTCCACCCATTCATCTGTTTTAAAGAACAGCTGTCATCTCCACTTTACTGTAACATAAACAAGAAAGGAGAAAGGGGAATCCCTCAGGTGTTCCTCTCCCCAAATTAATCTTATGAGATTAACCTAACCCCTCCCCCACTGATCAGCAGTCTAATTTATGGAGACTTGTATAATGCCACAATTCTATTTAAAATTCATCCCTGCTCAAATATTTGCACCAGAGTGTACCACATAAATTCCTTTCAAACCATATCAAATTCCTTTTTGATGTCCATAAGGATGATCCCAGCTTTCTTTGTTTCAGTCCTTTCAACCCATCAATTAAAATCTAAAAGAAGGCAACAATGATTAGCTGTGCAGCAGCTTTCACAAAGTTATCTTGGTCTTCATCGACTAGATGAGGGAGTACCTCCTCTATTCTGGCTGACAACACTTTTGCAAAGGTTTTAACATATGTCTTGTATAAGGAGATAGGGTGATAAGTGAATGGAATCTAATAACTCACCTTCCCCTTTGGCAGCACATCAGTAGCCTCCTGTATTCACTGAATAAATGCTCATTACCCAATATATTAATGACCAATCCCCTGAACTTCTCTGTTATCTCTAACCACACAATCTTAACATTAATGAGAAAATTATGGGTCTGTATTACAAGATCGAATGCTTAGGTGATCAAACACCTAAACATCAAACTTGTAATACTGAAAGCAAGAACAGTGAACGGCCAATTTAATGCAGGGAAAGATTTCCCTTGGCAGTTTGCCAGATTTTTCTATTTTGTCGACTGTAGAGTGATCTCGGAGTTGGTATATTTAGTTAGAGGGGGTGGTGGGGAGCACTTAGTTTGGGTGTAAATTATTTATTTATTTATTTATTTTTGTGGCCAACCGACGTGTTTTCCTGCGCCGTTCAATGTTTTTGGGTTTGATATTACAAGTTCGATGTTTAGATGTTCGATCACCTAAGCATTCGATCTTGTAATATAGACACAAAAATCATCAGGCCTGCAGCCTTATCTCTACCCCTAGCCTTAACCCCTTTCACACATTTAACAGATTTTACCATGTCTCCTTCTCTTACTTCCTGATTTTAATGCTTATACAATTCTGCTTCAGATACCACCCTTACAATTCATCAAATACCCATTCACCTCCCTTCACAACATCGTATAACTGTCTATAAAATTTATGAAATTCTTCCCTGCTATCCTCACTTAATATTATTACAACACATTATTCCAACCTTAATGCCATTACCTAATTTTCATATCTCTGACATTTCACTTTCCAGGTCAGTATCCTTGTATCCCATTCCCATTTTACCCACCACTTATTCCCCCTTCTGCTTAACTCTGTCTTCCTGAATTCCCCATACTAAATCCTATTTGTTGCATTCATTTTCTAACCACTCACTTTGCAGATGCCACAGCTGCTCTTCCCCCTTCCTAATGCAATGTCCCTCTGTTTAGGTTTCTCCCTTATTTTACTCATAATTCCCCACTTTGTTGCTTTTAGTGCGTTCCACAACCTCCTCTCACCTTTCTTTTCTCATTCTTATTCTCCTGGAACTACTTGTTGAACCATTTGTTTAACCCACTTCCTCCACTCCCCTCCTATTATGCAAGTTCCATCTCCAACATTTGCCAGATCGAGTTTGCACCTTCCAATCTTAGACTATTATTGGGTGGTCATTAATAGAATTTTCTTTAATCCATGCACTCACTATTTCACTATTAAATGCATAGCTTACTAAGAAAAGATCTAATCTGTTTTTTAACGTCTTTCCTATAGTCTTCATTTTGGCCTACAAATTACAATTTGTCTCATCTCATGCATTACTTTCTGCAACATTCTCCGATTCTTAACATGAAATTCAGTGGCTCACTATAGCAGAGTTAAAGTTACATTCCTAGCAAAATTGAAATCTCCACCAACAACCACTGTGTCAGCCTCCCTTCTACATATCTTAATGATCTGAGTGCATTCCACCTCTGATCCACATTTGGTCCAAAATAAGGTGCTGCTGTCATTCTCTCATTTCCCACTCACAGAGGCAAATTGCCTGCTTCCCATCTCCCCTTCTCATATGCCTCTCTCATCCCCATCCATGACTATTTTACAACAAAAATCCCTACCCTCTTCTCCAATTGTTATTATATGCTACTCCTTACCATTGATAAGTCATTTTCTACAAATTCCCAATGCCCTCACCATTAACTTTAATTCCTGCACCATTGCAATCCTAATTCCTGCAACAGCACAACTCTAATTCCCTCTCTCACCAATTCTGCATTCATTCTTTCCCTTTTGACAGGGTTATTAATACCCATACATGCTGTGAAGTTATTTTATTCCCCATAACCCCTTTGCCCTGATTCCTCCACTGTCTTCCTTAACAGCTTGGCAACAAATGCTCTTGGGTAGACTCCAAAAAGTTGCTTATGACCCCTCCCCTACAGCAGTGGTTCATAGCCACCATAAGCCATTTCTATCTATATTTCAATTTCATTTCATCCCTGCCCCACAGAAATTTCATAACCTAAAGCAACTTGGCTATGTTTTTCCTTACCCAAACCTAGATCTGTTAAAAACCCAGTACTGAATTACCACTTCATTTACAAATCAATTGCCTTGATCCCATAAGCACAGCCTATCATAATTACTCCAATGCACAGATCTAATGATCTCATACATAAAACACTTAAATAGCTTTAACTGTTAATGGCTTCATAGGCAAGGGTCTTCTCTCCTTTTCATGATTTAAAATCTATACGAATTCTCATGGCAAAAAATGCCCATCAATTAGCATTTCCATGTTTCTTTAACAAATAATACAGTTAAGTAAACATTATAAAGCTTCTGGAATAATGCAAATAGTTACTGTCAACATCTTGTACCTAGTTGTACATTATTAAAATCTATATCTAATCAGCCTCTTAAAATTTAGTTTTCCTACATATTTAGATGATGTGACTTGTGAAACTTCAAGACATGAAAAATAATGCAGTTTAACCATAAATCAGTATGCAGTGTGTTTAATGCAAAGTTCTAAATAGGTCATAAAGTACAATAAAGTTGCAGGTTTTGCAGCTGTGGCACACAACATACAAAACTGCTAAAACCCAATGAAAAATGCTTTCCCATCTTGATGCTCTTATTTCAGCACCCAGAACAATGTTAAATATTAAATACATCTGCTGTTACTCAGCAAAAACTACTTCTGTTACAAATTTCAGGTATGTGCCTGAAATAATGAACTTACATAAAGTAAAAATAGAAATAATATCTATACAACCTTCTTAAAGAAATATCTACTGCTTTTATTTTTCATCTTACAATACATCTTGTCTTCTCATGGTTACTCCCAATTCATCTCTTTAATTCATCTACAGATGGATGGTTTATGTTAAATGCTTAAATCCCTTTCAAACATAATGTGGTACTATAGCATTCAAAAGCTTATATACTTTTGGCCTTTGGATTTCTGGGAAAAATTAATGAATCCTGAAACTGTCACTGTTAACTTTTTATTGAAGTGTTGTGTTAAATCTGTTTAAAATAAATATGAATTAGAATATTATACCTAACCACAGTTCATCTGAAAATATGGGTTTGAAAAGTAAAGAAGAAAAGGTTAAGAAGCCACACCAAAAATACACTTTTAATACAAAAACACACACGTTCTATAAAGAGTCTTCCTTCTCAAATAAGATGCATTTTCTTCTGCATGAAAGAAATTAAAGAAGCAATTACAGACATAATTGTGTCAGTACTATGGCACAGTTGCCTAAACTTCAAATTAATGGGATAAGTACTACTACCATGTACATTTATTAGAACTACAGAACAATGAATAACCTACTTAATCAATCTGATAAGAATTGCTGCACTTTAATATATGACATGCCTATCTTTGCCTTGGTTTTATCATTTATTTACAAACTGTACATTATATAAATTGAAACTTGTTATTTCTATTGAAGTACCGCTTCCTACATTTGTAACAGCAATGCAATATGAATGTTAAGTGATGAGTCCAAGGTTATAGTATAATTATTCACTGTAGCATAATATAAAAATAAGAAACTTACAAAGTTACCAGAACACTGTATGTAAAGGGTTAGATGTGGCTCAGGAGAGTGGCAGGACTAGGAGCCTGTCATCAAAAACTTTCCCAGGCTATAACCCCCCCCCCCCCCTTTCTACCTACACAGCCTTCTTTGAACCCTGTCTTCTCCATTTCTCTTGTAGTCTGCACACAGTTGAAACAAACAGCAACAATTATTCCTAGTTCTCTTCTCAGGAAGGAGAATGTTGGGAATGTCAGTAAGAAGGAACCTGATCATTCAAATCAAACATCATGGTAAGTAAATAATTTGTGCACCTGAAACAATCAGGTGCATTCTCAGTGGCAGACATCCTAGCTCATATTCCTGGATGGTATCACATGGGACCATGCCCCTGATAACTACAGCCTAGAATAAAGACCAGGATTTAGAGGTCACATCCAGTTTCTACTGTCCAATAATAGTATTCAAACAAGCACACATAGGTTGCTCACAAATATTATCCACTGATTCATTGCAAAATAAGGCTTGGAAGATATCCAGTTCCCTGGTCAAGTGCACTCCAACTATGGAAAGCAAGGATTTGCCATGATTTTCATCAAATAATTTAATGTAGTTGGATAACCACTTGGCTGAAGTAATCTTTGCAATTTTGTGTTTTGATTTTTTTTTTCTTGGAGAATGAAACTAATACTTGGAAGTCTTTTCTAACTGCGTTGGCTCTGTCCATGTAGAATCAAAGCTGCCTATACACATCCATACAGTGCATTCTATATGAGAATATTCTAAAAAAAAAAAAAAAACAGGCAGGTGTATGCACTGATGTAGGTTGGCCCTGGTGGTTACTCTAAGCAGAAGTACGGGCTATTGTGTAAGGAACCCTCACCCCCTGCACACATATTATAAAAGATTAACTCATTAGTCATATCTGCCAGGAGTCAGTACTTGAGGTATCAAATTCTTGCCTGACAGCAGGCTAGAAAGCAACTGCCTGGAATGTAAGAGTCCCTGCAAATACAATTAAAGACAAGAAAAATCTTGTAAACAGAGCAAGTACAGCAACTTATGATTTCCTTGTTAAGATACAAAAACAGTTCTCATATTTAAATTACTTATCTGTGGCACTAAACACTGCAGATTGAAAATTGGAATTAAGTTACATAGAAGCACTAGCACTCTGTGTGGTCTGCCTGTCAAACATTTAGACTTAAATGAGACAAGACAGACCACTCAACCAGAGCTCCAGTCATGAAGAACATAGCATTCAAAAAATAAATGTGTTTAGTAAGGTGGATTGATGCACAGCATCTTCAGTTCTGAAAATTCTTGCAGTGGTTGTGAACACTATCAAAACAATGACTTCCAAGAGAATTAAGACAATTCTCCTGTGGCTGAAGGTTCAAAAGAGGCAGCATCAATTTTTTCAAACTGAAACAGAGATACCACTGCGTGACAGGATCTCTTAAAAATGGCCTTCCCAAAATGTGCCTTTTAAAATGCTTTAAAGACCATCAAGGAGGCAAGGGAAGCTGAATTAGATCCTTGTCAGAATTTGGATACTGTTGATAAGTGTACCTTTTCTAATAGCTGATTCAAGCCATAATCAAAGATCTGTGCTAGATCTGGGCAGATATAAGGATATGGACTACTCTATCAGACTAAAAAAGGTCATTGGTCATTAACAGGAGTAGGGTAACCATGTAGTTGGATAAAAGGCAGGGAGATCTGAGTGAGGTTTGCTGGATGTGTGTATCAGCAGACTTCTAAAAAGCTTTGGGTGGGGTGACTTCAACAAAGGAGGCAAAAGCAAATGAAATCAAACTAGCTGAGGCTAGTAAGAGATAATAAGCCTGAACTTGCATTTGTACTGTCTTGATTTCTAGATAAACTTCAGAATAAGAGAAAATGAGAAAAAGGTATAAAGAGTTCTGTAGTCCAGATGTGAAGAAGTGCTCCTGCGATATTCTCAATCAGAAGGAATAAATAAGTAGAAGTCGTTGTATTTGGCACTAGTTATGGATGCAACCAGGTCACAAAAAAGGCTTCCTCCAGTACTAGAATATTGTCTGCATTGCCAACAGGCCAAACAACCACTCAATGGACATCAGCCAGCAGTGGCTGAGCCTTTTCCAGGACTACCAAGTGACATGCTTCTCTCAAGATATAGTTAGCAGTAAGAAAGTGGTTCATGAACACACTTCATTACCACACCATCATATTTTAGCATGAGGGTAGGAATGCACTCCATTACTTAATATATACCAAACCACAGCTATGTTCTTGGTATAGATGGCTATCACACACTGGGTGAGGGAGTACTGCAATATCTGTAAAGTCAGCAGTGCCTGCCTCATCTCCAAGGTACTGATGTGGAGTTCAACCCCAGTTTGTTACTAAGCATTTTGATCCGTCTGCCATTAACATTGTCCCCAAACCCTAGGGCCGAGGCATCTATAGTTGTATCTGTGACTCCCCAACACTGGCCCAATAATCAAGGAGCCTCAATCATCACCACTGGCAACAGTAGGGACGTACACACTAGGAGGATGACAAGCACACAAACAGTAAAGTGCAATTTCCCTTAAGAGCACACAGAGATCACAGTCAGTCTGAGGCTGGTTTCTCCCTCTTTCTCCAGATTAAAAAAAAAGACTCCTCACCACTGGCACAGCTCTAGAGTTGAGATCTCAGCTGAGTAGGCAAGCTAAGATCTCCAGCACCCTCTCTGTCCAACCAGTGCTTCGTGTCTCTGCCCAAGTAGCTGACACACACACATACACTTTGAGACACACACCCACACCTGGGAAAGGCTGGCAGAGGTTTACTAGCTATGCCCCCTTCTGTCCAGACTATACAGTAGCTTTCACTGCCACCAGCCATCTCCTTATCAGCTACTTTAAGGCCCTTAGCAAAGGGTGTCCAATCTTACTGTGCAATGCTACTATTAATCCAAATGGTAGTTTGACCAAGAGACAAGGCTATTAGGAGTGTCCCACAGTGTCACCAAAAAGATATGCAAGTACTCTAAGAGCTTAAGTATGTCTCACAGATATCAGCCACAATGATGGATTTAAATATATGTAATAATAAATAAAAGAACAAGACAACACTCAGTAAGTAATCAGTTACATCAGAGTTCAAAATTACAGGAAATATTTAAAACAGCATTGGTGGACAGTCTCAAATAAATAAAGAAAACATCTAAGCTATACTTTATTATATTTCTATCTGAATCTAAAGGAGTTACTATGCCCTGAAACTTACAGAACAACAACCAGGCAGAAGTGGTGAGTGGATGTTCCCAGGTCAAAGACAAAATACAAAATGCCACTCCCCCTTCTCAGAGACCTCTTAAATTAATATCTCAAATATTGCTGCTGGGTAACTTGCAGGATGACATCACTTTTGTCATCTGGCTATCCCTGCCGGAAGACATGAAACAATAAAATACTTACAAAACAATGCAGACGGCATCCTAGTTCTACACATCCTGTCTGTATTAAAACTAAGTTTTACAGCACAATCATAAAACAATTTAATTTTAACTATTTTCTTGAAGTTTTGCAAGTTAACCTTCTATGTTCCAGTTTCCACTGTTAAAAATATATACATTCACACAGCTAAAATAGTATATATACATTTCTGTTCTAATCTAGCAGGGTATACTGTGGTCACACATCTAGGCTCAGTACTGTACAGACATTGTTCAACACACACTTCTGTGCCAGCAGTTTAATATACATACAGTTCTAATTCATTTGTAAGACAAGCATATGAATCATGTTGATATTCACAAATGACATATGATTATTTACAAAATCCCAGATAGCTGGGCTGGTAGTATTTCCTTTTGTGACAATAGCCACACCAAGGGGACAGAGCTTGGAAGGGACTGCCCAGAAACACTTTAGAGATATGAAACCATGAGAGCAATTAATGCTTGCACATCATCAAAGCCATTAATAAGTGATCCAAGGTCTGGGTCAACTGGCAACAGTGAAGATGTTAGGTTCACTAAAGCATCCTCATGTAAAACCTGGCAAAAAAGACCATATAATGGGATGTTGTCCTGAGACCCAGCACCCTGGAAAATCTAGGGCTGCAGACTGACTGTACCAGAAAGAAAAGCTGTCCTGCCTTATGGAGAGACATCATCTGGTCCACAGGATGGAATTCCCTGCATGAAAGGGTAAACAGTGGCACCAGATTAATTTCAGGTTCACTGTGACTTTCAGGACAGGAACAATTCTCAAATAGAACTCCCCTCACTGACAATAGATCAATTTCTGCAATAGCATCCAGGAGTCAGTTGTCTGGATAGGGCAAACCTTTTAGCCTTTCTGGTGTCTGTTTCACTGGTATTCAAGGACATCCATGTGGTAAATACTGTGAGGATTGAGGAGAGACCAAATGGAAGCATATGGAACTGGAATGAGTGGTTCCTACCCAGAACTACATAAACCTCACAAATTTGCTTGTAATTATTATGGGAAAATAGGCATCATGGAGGTCTATAGAGCATATCCAGTCTCCTTCTGACAGACAAGAAAGGACTGAATGTGCCATGACTATGTGAAAGGCTTTTGTAGAAAGAACTGGTTTAAGTCACCAAGATCTGTTGTGGCTCTGAAATCCTTGGGGTCTTCAGTACTAAAAAAAATCTGCAGTGCCCACCCTTGAGGGAAGGATGGTGATTCCCACATGGATCACATCACTACTCTGGTGGCATAGCTTTAGCTGAAGTGCAGAGGCTAGTTAACATGAGGGGAGCAGGTGCTGGGAAAAGATTGATGCACCCACCAAAGCTGGTATTGGCAGCTGCTATTGGCACATGCGCAACAGAATGCATGTGTGGACACAAGTGCTCACCTCACCACCACAGCTAGGGTTAGGCCATTATGTCACTGAGGAAACAAAGTACCCTCATATGGCTACCTAGTTGATGATCCCAGCCCCACCCTCCCCTGAAACAGTAAGTCTGACCAAGGGAAGGTTTGATGGTCAACAGGCAGGTAGGTAAAATGACATAAAAACAAAACTGTAGTAAAAGCTACATTCTTTTTGATCTGGTGGCAACACCTGGATATATCTGTGGTAACATATCTGTCTTGGCACCCACCTTTTAACAAGTATGCAGTGGAGCACAATAAGATGATTCTCCAGCTCTGCAGTAGCATACTGCTTCTTTGGTGCCCCTACCACCAACAACCTGGCATACACTCCTCTATGTTCTCAGATAACACTGGCAACACAGCAGGTGCACCTCTCCCTGGCACAGATCCTAATCCTCCTCAGTGAAAGAAGCAAGCAAGCACAGCCCTTTATTCCTCTCTCTACCACCTTACTGGCGCCTTTAGTGCTGTGTTCATTATTCAAGCCTCATTTGCCTTGGTCATGGGTAGAGCTCCTTCCCTCTATACCACAGAGTTGACAGCTTTTGGATATTACTCTTCTTACTCATCTATCCCATGTGATACCCATATTCATGAGCATGTGGAGGGACAAATAACCCCCTACTACCTCCAAAGAGGGAATGTCAGGTAAGTATTCAGAGATTAGTCTGTTCTCCACCAGAAGGTAATACATGGAACCCTTGCAGCTGCCAATAACTATTGTAATTGGTCTGGTCACCATTCTGGATATTGTTGCATTGGTGCTGCTTCTAACAAATCCTTTGGTGGTTTGCTGTTGCTACTGACAACACATGTACCACATCTGATGCAGGTTTTGTTGTAGCTTCAGAAAATGAAACTGAGAATGCTGACATCTCATTATAACAGCAGAGGGGGTTCTGCCCTCTTTCTCCATATGCACACTGCATAGTCAAACAGGGTATTCATAAAGGTCACCTTTGTATCATCAGTAGAATCTGTAAGGAGTAGCCAGGCATGAGACTGCATCTTGATGGACCATCCTCTTAACTGCCGGCTGCCAGCTAAGACCATAGGTTATACTTGAAGTCCACACCTGACCCCTATTCAAATGAATGTCTTATGTTGTCATCCAGCTCTTGCTGGAAATTACCATGTGTAACATATAGTTTATCACATTCAAAGTTTGTCCATTGCTCTAGAATCCTTATCTGGTGGATGACCAGCAGGGCTATGCTCAATGGGAGCCTTTTTAAAGGCTCCTGCCAACACAGTAGAATCGGACATTAAAGTCTACATCCAATATATCCAGTCCTTGCAAAGCCAGAGAATTTTGTTTAGTATCATTGGGACAGAGGCCAAAATGTCATAGTTTACCCATGCTGTCTCAACCACCAGCTGCATCTTGTTGACTGGGGGGGGGGGGGGGGGGGGCAGAAGCTTCCTTACAGGATGCACTGAAGGGAAGATAAAGTCCCTCAAGACATTCCCACCATTTGCCTCACCATTTCAACGATTCCATCAAATTTGGGAATATCTGGATAAATCGGGACTGAACCCTCCTCCTCGCTGATGTCTAGTATGGGAGACTCCTAAGAGGACACTAAGCACTTCCTCTTGCATTGGTGCATCCCTTCTTGTTTTAGGAGGGGCCTGTCTGAAGAATAGGAAGTTAAGGACATTCTAAACCTGCCAGAGAGATCATGAAAGGGCCCACAAGTCCCTCTGTCCATTCTGGGGCACCCCTGGCATTGGGCGTGTATTCAAAGTTAAGATTTGTGCAGTGGCCATGGATGGGGCAACTGCATGAAATGAATGAGCAACGGAACCATGATCTGTAACCACCCTGATCCTAAAGTCAACAAGGTCAAGGCCTCATTTCCAAAAGCAAATGCCATCAAGGCGTTTAGGCCAGGGCTGGGGTTGGCAAAGTCAATACCAATGCCATGGCCCTATCCCTAAATACTAGAGCTGAAGTCATCTTTAACCCTGAGCCTATCTCTTTGAGGCCTGACACTAAGGGACAGAAGGTCAATCCCAGTGACCCAAATGCTGAGACCAACTACACCAGGCCTGATGTTGGCAGCAATGTATCAGACACACCCTCTAATGCCAATAGTGTATTTGAAGTCAAAAGCATCAACACCACTACTGATCATGTTAACAGCCCTGTTTTTGCAAAGGTCATTGACCCCATGGCTAGGAATCCTACCAGGGGCTGATAGACCCTTCAACACTGTCTCCAGTATGTATAGCTGAAATATGACATCAAGGGGAGCACAGCCTGCAATGGGGCCAGTGAAAAGGAAAAAGCAGTCACAGTACTTTGAATGATCAAGGATCTTCAAATGGGGGGGGGCCTTCAGCAAAAAACTGCAAGATGACCACAGATCGAGCTTATTCTACCATCTCCACCACCACCAAATTCTTAATATCCAGGTCCACAGTACTATGTTATGAGCAGAAAGACTTTGAGAAGGAAAGCCTAGGATAGAACAAAATGTTATGAATCTCAGTGTCAGAACCTAAGGAAAACATTTCCATTCTTTTTTGTTTGACAGAAAAATGCACAGAAATAACTAAAAAATGGGATCCTAAATACACCTGATGGAGGAGCTGATCCTTCTGTCGCTGGGGGTTGAATACATCCTGTGATCTGTGGTACGGAAATAAGGGAAAAGCATTCCCTTTATCTCTTTTCACTCTCTTCCTTTTTGCTTCCTATTTCTTATTCCATATCTTTCTTGTGACCTGAACGGTGCAGGTCATGTCTAGAAGTAGATAGATTCAACCTCTTATCTGTCTAAGACAGACTTGACAGCCTGCTGTGACAGGGCTGACCATGAGGCCACACTAGAGGCTAATATGACCAAAGGTACCTGGAGCATCTTTATAATTGGCTAAATAAAGCCTTTTTTACCATTAATAGTACTATTGCTCAATGCCTCATCTATTTTGCACTCATCCCTAAAATGCACTTCCCTGGGCATATCTCATTCAAAGCGTGCCTATCCTGAAGCAAATTTAAATTCCATACCTGTATTTTTTTAAGGTCTTGCCCTGTTTGCCTTCCATTTTAAAAGAAAATTGAAAAAAAATTGCACTAAACAGCAAAAGCAGAACCCTTGGCACAAAGCTAAATGGTAAGAAAGAAGAGCTTAATTTCTACACTGCAGATGCCAAGTGCCAAAGAAATCACTGCAGTCAGCCAGCTCTTAAAAAAAATAAAACTTCAAATCAAATCAAAAAGCATCTCTGTAACAGTTGCTTACCCAGGTAGCAGATGAATCCATTATAAACCCTCTACTAATAAGACGCCACTGAACACAAATATCCAAAATACAGAAAAGGTGAAAACTTCAGCTGTAAAGTGTTTTGCAAAGAGAAAACCTTGCTGCCCCCCCCCCCCATGGGTGCAAGCTCCATAAACTTGTGAACTTACAAATAGCAGTTCCATGGTCAAACAGATATTAAGGAGAGACAAATCTCTCTAAACAAAGGAATTACTGTCAGCACATACTTAGAAACTGCATTGACAGGGACTTCCTATGGAAAGCAGTCATCTATATTCTGTTCCGCACCATCTTATGATTTGATCACTTGTTATTAGGGGAATCTAATCTCAACTACCTGTAGATATATTGGCAAGATGAGGGAGCTTTAAGAATAAAACTTCAAAAAGGAAAAAAGAATGGACGGACTGAAATGTAGAAAAAAAACAAATATCTGTACTTAACGTAATGAGTAGTATTTCTAGTACCAGTTAAGAAAAAAAAATAATTCACTGTTAAACCATAGAGCATACAGCCTTCTGTTGTTTCCTTAGCGTAAGCTCTAGATGCAGCAAAACAGATCAGAGGAAGAAAGAAGCCAAGCAAAGCATTGCGGGTAAAGGGGAAAAGTATGTAGCCTGAGAAAGTTTCTGTCGGTCAGCCCCTGGCCCTAGGGCCTGGCCAGCACTATGTTTTGTGAGTCAATAAAGCAGTAGCACGTCATTTCAGATCTTTTGTTTCTAAACTGGTTTCTATAAACACCACAGACAGATCCTACCACACAAAGTAGTCTATTGATTAAGGGTTCAAATGACAAATCACAAGGTAAATGTTGTTCAAGATGACTAGCATTCTTATACTGTGTGATCAACAATAACTTTAAAAACTTCCTTATGCTTCAAGTTATGGATCTGTGTTTCAACTAAGTTCACCTTTCCTAAATAGCTAACCCCCCCTTTTCTTTAGTTGATGGTAGGAGTGTAATTTTCAAAATATAACATGAACACTGAGTGCCTCTGTTGTTTTTTTTTTCTATAACTAACTTTCTGCTCTGCATAGTGACCATCAAGCATCCTCCAATCTGGGCATGACCCATTTGTTTCCTTATCTGGGAATTTCACCCAGGATCACAGCAAGAGGTGTCTGAAGTGGGGGGAGTCATTAGCGAGACAACCGTGAGGCTACTTTATGACCTCACTGGGATCTTGGCAATAATATCATTTATAACACCACTATCTCTAGGCAGAGGGGGTATGCAATCTTTTTCAAAGTGGGGGCCATGAGAGTGCATGCTTCTGCACACCTGTACTGTAGACTACTATCAGGCAGTGGTTCAACGATCCTAAAGCACACCCCATGCCTTGCATTTAAATTGATGCCTCACACCTAAGAGACTGCTCCCATATGCATTTGGCTTCATCCCATCCTCCTACATGATGGGCATGCTCATCCTTCTGTGCTTGCTCCTTCTGGCACCTGAGCTACTAACTGCCCTCAGCTCACCCCAACCATAGTCATGACTTTAGCCTCTTTGCCAACTAAGGTTAAATCTGTAAAGTTTTGCTGTATTCATTAAACTAACTTACTAGCTGCACAAGATAAATGCATTTGTCAGTCATTTACCTTCGATTGTATGATACAGATAGGTTCTAGTTCCAAATCTGCAGAAGCCTGATCAGTCTGGATTTCATAACCCATAGACATTTTAAAATATGAGATACTGAGTATTAGTTAAGGTTAACATGGAGTATTTGCAGAAAAGTACAGTTGTGCAAGTAAACTTCCCATAATTGTAGATGTTGTAATGATCACTTCTGCAGCAGCTTTAGCTTTATGGGTTTATAGCCTCCAAGGATATAAAAGCCGGACATCTTCCAAAGTTTCAGAGCACCTTCCATGTGCCCAAACTATCATGCAGCTCAACATAAGCTTACTAAAAGACAAGTCTGAGTGCCAAGCCCTTCAGAGCTTTCCTGTCAACAGAAAGAGGGAGGCCGAGCCCTGAAAAGATTATACTAGGAACATCAAAAAGTAAATGTCCACACCTTGGCATACAAACATTCCAAAAATCAAAGGAGATGGAGGGAGGGAGTGGCTACTGTAGAAGTGACCATTCAGACATCTGCTGTTATGCTAAGTTTACTTCAAAGCTGTGCTATATTCATCATATTGATCACCACTGCAGTATCCTTAGCTATATGAGTAGATTACACTAGCTTGCTACATTTGGGAGACGGAAGGAAAAGAGTCCAGGAACACCTGAAAAATGGTCCCAGCAAAGCCTGACCTCAACCTACAGAAGGAATCAACTTATAATGCTTTGTAAATGTACAAAGGACCAAGTGACAGCTTCTAGAATACTTCTAGAGTCCAACCCTTTCCCAAAAGCAATAGATAAATCCAAGGCTCACTTAGAGTGGGCCTTGACCCTGCTTGGAATAGTTTTGTAATGGTGAGTTTAACAAAAGGTAATCAGCTTAGACAACCATTTGGAAATCATCTGTTTTGACACAGCTTCTTCTTACCTTCACAACAGATGAATAACAGATTTGAAGATCTGAAAGATTTAATTCTGTCAAAATAGTACCTGAGTTGTCTGTGGACACCCAAGGTATGGAGTATGCCTTCTCCCTCATTTAAAAGTTCAGGAAGGAAAATGGGGAGATGGATAGGTTGCTTTAAAGTAAACTCATACACCACTTTAGACATAAAAGAAGGATTAGTTCTCAAAGAAACCATGTCCCTGTGGAGATAGGGTTGACACACTATAAGAGCTTGCAACACAGATACTCTTTTTACAGAGGTCAGAGCAATCAGTAAAACTGTGTTCCATGTTAAAAAACTCAATTCTGCCAGGTCAGCTTGTTCAAATGGAGCAACCATTAGCTTCTCTACACAAAATTAAGATCCAAAGGAGGGGCCATACATGTACTTGGAGGCCTTCTGTGCAAAACCCCTTTCAAAAACATTTTGACATAAGAATGCATTGAAACAGAAGGCTCTATGGGCAGACATGTTGAAATGGGTGATAAATGAACCTTGACAAAGGAATAAGAAAGGCCATAGTATAGTAATTCACATAAATATTGTAAAACCAGAGAACAACTAACCCTGAATGGGTACTTCACGACTCGAACAGGAATACCAAACAATTTATTGCACAAGATACATAAAGTTAAGCGCTTTCATCAGTTGTAACTGAGTCAGTTACAACTGATGAAAGCGCTTAACTTTATGTATCTTGTGCAATAAATTGTTTGGTATTCCTGTTCGAGTCATGGAGAATTTGTTGGTCCTTCTGTGGGTTGTGTTTTTTTATTCGATACAGTTGCATCTGGTCTTTGAATTATTCTGAATGGGTACTTGTTATGTTGTTGGCACCAGCTAGAAAACCTTTTAATATTTGCTAATATATGATTCTCTAGTAGCAGGCTTTCTTGTCTCCATTAGTACCTGTAGTACATTCTTAGTCAACAGTTGCCTAAAAGGAATTAAGACCCTATTATCTAGGCAGTCAATTAAAGTTGAATGATGTTGGGGTGTACCAAGCAACCCTGCTCTTGTGTGAGTAGTTCAAATATGTAAGGAAGTTTATGGTAATAGCACTTGGCCATTTCCAAAAGAAGAGAGAACCATGACTGCCTGGACCAGGATATAGTCACCACGATGATCTTGGGGGATCCCTTCTGAATCTTCAGAAGTACCCCAGATGTTAGTGGAATGGACAGAAAAGCATGAAGGAACATTCCTGTCCAAGGAAAAGAAAATGCATCTGTTTTCCTGGCCTTCTTGCATGGAGTTCTGGAATGTAGTCTTGCCAGTTGATTGTTCAGAGAGGAGACAAAGAGGTCTACTTGAGGATCTTCACACAGACAAATCAAATCTTGGAAGACCCCCTGATCCAGTTTCCATTTCTGGGATCTGTCCTGGCTGTGTTCAGCTTGTCTGCCACAAAGTTTTGTTCTGATGGAATGTAGGATCCCTGTAAAGTGAGAATGTGCCATGAAGCTATATCCCAAGCTAACATGGCTATCTGCAAAGGGCCATGACCTGGTTCCCCCCTTGTTGATGACCACAAGACTGTGGTATTGTCTGTAACAGCCTGAAGACGTCCCAGGGACCAAAGATGATTCAGAGAGTTGATCAGAGAAAGCATCTCATTTTACATTTGTGTGTTTGTGTCTGTTCTTGGTGTCTCACAAACCTGCACTTTTATTCCTCCTAAAACTGCTCACCAAGCAGAGTCCAAAGCATCTTTGGTGACTGACTGCTTTGGAACAGGGAGTGAGAAAGGGAGACTAGAATTTCAGGATATCTGTTGTCTTCACTAAATGATTTATCTTGTGACAAACCCCAGCACTAGAACTTGAAAAGACAAAGAGTGTTGGTGCTGGGACTACAGAGACTTCAGACACCACTGTATCCTTCTCATGTTGAGTCTTGCTAAGGGATCATGAGAATCAAAGAGCCATGAGACCCAAAATCTTGAGGTATTGTCTCTCAGTGACAGAAGTTTGAGTGGAAATCCTTGGAAATATATCTAGATATAGATCTGTTTTTACCTCTGGAAGAAAAATTCTTTGAACTGAGGTGTCTAGTTGACATCCCAGGAACAAAATCCTTTGTGAAGAAGTCAAGAAAGACTTCTGAATGTTTGTTTGGAACCCCAGTTTGTTTAACAGACCTCTCATCCAAGAGAGATTCCTGACACTTTGAAAAATACTCTGCAAAGGTAAGCAAGTCGTCTAAATATGGAAAATGTAGATACTCTGTAGCCTGCAATGAGCTATAACTGGAACTAGACACACTCTTGGTACAGAGGACAGTCCAGACGGTAAGGTAGTGAAATGAATAGTCATTCAGACACACAAAACCTTAAGAAACATCTGAAGTCTGCATGAATAGAGATGTGATGATAAGCATCTTTTAACTCTAGTGTTACCAGGAAACTTGAAAGAGGAAGAATAGGTTGTGGAGTGACATCATTCTGAATGAGCCCACCATCACAAACTGGTTTAGGAAAAAAAAAAAAGATCCAGAACTGATCTACAAGCATTTTCTTTCTTTGGCACGAAGAACACCCTTGAATAAAACCCTCCCCCTCCTGGGAAGGAGGAACTGTTTCTATCACTCCTTTGAATAGCATGTAAGAAATAGTAGAAACCAGAGAGTCCAATCTGGATGATGAGGAATGATTCTCTGGAAAGGAGGAATTTCCTCCCACTGCCATCTGCACCCTTGATGAATGATCTTCAGAACCCATTTGTCAGAAACCATCAGTTGCCAAGGAGAAAAATGGAGATTCAGACTTTCTGAAAGACAAAAGGGGCCTGGGTGGGAAAAGGTCACAAGGCTGGCACATTCTAGCAATACTTTCAGTGAAATAGAAATATGAGGGAAAAAACTGCATTTACCCCTTCATCTTGCTGTTCAGATTCAGAATATTAAATCTCTTCAGGAAGAGATATTTCTTTCCTTTACCAGAAACTACTTTACAAGAAGGATCAAAAGCCTGAATTAAACCTTGAGCTAGACCCAGTAAACTACTCTTGTCTAAGGAACTTTGAAGAGAAGTAGACACATGTTTAGTTTTCTGCCTTTTTTTTAAAGGAGCAACAGTGTTACTAATGGCAGCACAGGGATGGGCACAGCATTCTGAAACAACAGGGAATTATTCCCTGTTCTCTCTCCCAGGACCAACAAGAGTGGCTCTCCCTTATCCATTGAGGGAACCCCAAAAGCCGCAGAGGACGTGGCTAATCCATGATCTGTAGTGGCTGCAGGTGCTACATATGAGGGATCCAGGGTAAAAAAATAAATAAGTGGTCTGAGGTACAACAAATGGCACAGCAGAGTCAGCTATATGTGACCAAAACAAGTTGCTAGCCCTCTGTGGTGTCAAAGACTGTTTGCTTAACATTTTCTTTTTGTGGCTGGAAGAAGGACTGACTGTGAAACCAGTAGTTTCTTCCATGGTCAAGCCAAAAATGTTTCTTCTTCTTTCCTGGGAAGACAAGCAGCAATTGGGACAATCTGGATTATCATCACAGACTTTGCTCAGCTCCAGGCAGATGCTGTAGTCTGGACACTGCCACTGCTGACTGGGACAGTGAAATGGTCATGTTGGGCAGTTTCTTTTATCACCCATATCCCTACAGTCGTTATCCCCATCAAGTTTTTGAAAGTTACTTTTATAACAGAAAAACACAGTAAAAACACTTTGCCAGACTCTAAAAAGGACAATAAACACTTTCTCCACAGAAAACATGGTTTGGTTTTCAGTTACTTTACACAACTTTTAAACTGACAGAAAAAATGAATGCACCCATTTAAAAGTACCATACAGTCTCATGACAGTCCATTAAAACACAAAGCTCCAAGCTTTAAAATAACTTTCCTGAAGAGGAAAGTTACAAAACACAAACATTAGTTAAAAGAATAAGTTTTTTCTCCAAAGATAATTTACCTGCCCAGCAAAGGAATAGCACAAGCTGAACATCAATCCTTGAAAGCATCACAAAAGCATTCGATTTGGTGGCAGTAAAGCTCTGACGGGCTTACATCCAATACTTGTATTTCAGTCAGCTCAGCTTGAGCTGCCTGACAATGTGTGCTCATGGAAGGTGCCCTGAAGCTTTGTAAAGAAGCTGGTTGAAAGTTATATCCTTGGCAGGATACAACTCATATAGTTGATGCTACTGCAGCAGTGATCAATACAATGAACATCAGAAAGTTGTATTTCTTGCAGTATTCTGCAGTCTGAGTAATGCACATACAATCATTCTTAGTTTGCAAATGTCATTTGTTTATTCTATACATTTAAAAAATACATTCTGTCCAGCACTTATGAACTAGAGTTATCATTATAGCAAACATCTGAGAGATATGAGTGTGCACACAACTTTACATATTACAAAAAAGCATAAGGAAATGGCATAAAAAGGGAAATAAAAAGCATACTTACTGCACAGTGGTGACTCATCAGCCCCATTGGGACAATCTGGATTATTATCACAGACTTTGCTCAGCTCCAGGCAGATGCTGTAGTCCGGACACTGCCACTGCTGACTGGGACAGCGGAAAGGTTGTGTCGGGCAGTCTCTCTCATCACTCATATCCCTACAGTCGTTATCCCCATCACAGATCCAGCCACGATAGATGCAGTTTCCATTGTCACATCGAAAGGTAGAAGGTGAGCAAGTCCTGATTGGACAGCTATTATGTTCATCTGATCCATCAACACAATCAGGATGTCGATCACATTCCCATCTGATAGGAATGCAGGCACCATCTGATTGGCATTGAAATTCATCTTGATGACACATTCCAGGTGGTCTGGTGGCTAGAATTGAGGATATATTATTATTTTCAGGACAAGCTCAATACGTTAGATGCTTTTAGATTTATAGAAAATAACCGCATAACTTCTCATCTCCTGAATCTATGCTTGTAAAAATTAACTTCCTCAAATGCTTTTAGAAAACGCAAGTTATATTTTAATTTCTTAAGACTGAAGCTTATAGCAGTAATTATATACTTCAGCTGAGAAGAATTCTGTTAACCAATGTTAGGAAACTTAAAGGGTAGCATAGTGGTATTAACAATGACAGAGATAAACAAATTATACTTAATGTATTTATTAAGTTGTAGAATCAGTTAAGAAAACAAAAGTGGTTATTAATTTATGATAAAAATGTGAAAACTTTTTTGCATTTTTTTATATTCCCAGCCAAATGGCTCATGTATTTTCAATATGGTGCCTAATGGTTCTTCCAATAGACTGCACTGGTCTCATTGAGGATGTTCCATATGATTACGGCCAAATTCTTTACCAGGTCTTCAAGGTCAGTGGCTTGATAAAGGTCATAAATTATATTCAGCATCATGGATATGGTGGTGTAAAGTCTAGCTGATGTAGATATAATCAGGTCTGCATTTAAATGGCTATGAGTTACACATTTTGTAAATTTTACATACAGTTATTGAAAGACATTTGTCATTTCATAGGAAAACTTATGAAATGCTCAACTATTATTTCTAGCCAATGTTTTGTTTTATATTATCTAATAAACAACAAATTTGCATGGAAACAATCAAAACAAATATGAATGAAGGTTTATAATTTCCTTAAAATTTAAACTAAAATAAAAGACATCAGGACAGATTCAGAAATAAAGTTTGTCAATATTGTGGAGTATAACTCTGCCATGTTAGCAGCCTAGTAGAGTGCCCAGGGGTCGAATCCAGGAAAGGATAAGGACAGACTAGAGTGGAACAGGATTTCAGAGTACAACTGGCATTGCACATTGAACTATACACCCGTCACTATGCCAGTAAGGTATAACTCTTAAAAAGAATGACTATGTACTTTATTAACATACTGCTGGCTTAAGTCAGGTGACCATGGAGATGCAGCTGAGCTTGGCAGTTAACATAAAATCTGGGTTAAAAGGTGAGGTGCTGAATGACTCATTTATGCATTTGGAGGGATAGTGCAATACTGTTGACAACAGGAAGACTGCATTTATTTTTCTGTTCAACGGATGAAAGAATAGGTGGCAGTTTTGATTGTTTGGAATGGGTCTGGGGGGAGCCATGTGGCTTTGATCAGTGATGGTTTGTGTGTGTGTGTGTGTGTGTGTGTGTGTGTGTGTGTGTGTGTGTGTGTGTGTGTGTGTGTGTGTGTGTGTGTGTGTGTGTGTGTACTGAGATGAAGATGCGGCAGATACCATCTACCCATACTCGCATGCTGTTTGAAGAATAGTAGCCATGGTGCACAGACTGCTGAGAGGACATGAACAGTTACAGGAGGAGGGATAACCAGTCACTGGCAGATAAAAATATAAAGAAGGTAATGGGAGAATTATGACTGCAAGTGGAGTGCACTGAGGTCAAGAGGATCTTTCCTCAATACCATGCAAGCGAGAGTGTAATGGTTACTATAAGTGAAGCAGTGGACAAAGGGAAAGTATTAATCTCTCCTGTTACAGGGAAAGAGACAGAGTGGCCCCGCCTGGCATCATATGCTGTCATGTTAGTCAAAGAAGGAGTTTCAGAGCATGAAACACTCACCGAAGAACTCTGCTGGAAGAGGAACGGCAGTGGAAATTTTATGACAGTTTATGTTATTCTTAATTTTATTGTTTGTTCAGCTGCATGTTTATATTGTAATGATACTGGAAATTGTTCTTCTGCCACTTATGTATTTGTGTTTGCACTTGTCCTGTGCAGGATATCAACCCCCAGCTCTTTCCCGAAAATAGGTCATGGGCTCATTGTGACTACCCAGTTAACACATTTCAGATAACCAAATAAAAATGAATAATTACACCTGTTGCAAGTTTACAGTAAGGGGTGTGCTCCAGGCAAAAGATACTCATGAATCACAGTTAATGTTTCTTTGTTAAATGCAGAGTGTAACACACATCACTGGTATTACTCTGGAATCCTGTAACCACCCTCCCCACCTTTTGTCTGCTATGCATGCAGTGCTTCACCCCTGCCAGGTCTTCTAGTAAGGTAAAAATACAATTCAATAAAACTAAAAAGAAATAGTAAAACTAAATAAAGTTCTGCTACTCAGTGATCACAAGATTACCTCTCAGTCACTTACCCTTTCTGCATAACCTGTCAAGCGGATCACTTAGTTAACCTAATTTCACTGAGCTGCTTACCTGAGTGCACTCATTGTTTACTTAGGTGCTGCAATATGTGTCCAGGCTCAGTCTGCTCCATTCACCCTCGCTCAGGCTCACTTCGCTCCCCTAGCCTAAACCCATTCTTACTCACCCCATAGTCATTTGATTTATATTCTATCCCCTTTGTCCACTCCCCCTTCCACCTCCTAACTTCCTCCAATAGTCAGTCACTTCCTCTCCACCTCCTCAGCTTCCTCCAATAGTCAGTCACTTCCTACTTACTACAAACAATCTACCCTATTAAAAAATTCCTACTTAGTCTCAACCGCACTCCACCCACTTGGTGTTCAACCTCCTTACTTATCTCTAAGCCTGCCACAATGTGCTTGTCTCAAAATCTGCTTGTCTCAAAATCAAAACTTTCTAATACCTTCCTACTAATTATCTTTACCACACCAATTCTCTTTATAACCTCTACTGCCACCTCTTATCAATGCACTGACCCACTCAAAAACTTTACATCTACTACTGTTTATCCCCTAGCTGCTCACTCTGCTATCCATTCTTTCCCAATAGCCCCATCTCTCTTCCTCATTCTAACTGCACCTTACATAAAAGTAAGTTATTTCCCCTGCCTTCACTCCCCCTCACAAATAAAACAAAGCATCACCCCCAATATAACCACTCCATATCCCCCAGACAACTCATTTTAAATCTGCAATTATCAGGTAACATACATCCAAACCCTGGGCCTAACCAATAACTTCTCTTCCTCAGCCTATACTGTACACCCCCAAAACTCTACTATTATTACTTTTTCACAGACTCTCACATCCACCCCCACCCAAAACCTTATCTAGTCTATGAACATTCAAAGTATCATGAATAAAATCTCCCCTTCCCATACCTGGATAACCTCACACACCCCTGAGATTCTATGTCTCTCTGAAACTTGGCTGAAACCTCATATATCTGACTGAAATACTTCCACCAGGTTATAACATTCTCCTGCAAGATCAGCTTAAAAAGAAAGGAGGTGGTGTTGCTATTCTTTACTCTAACATTCAACCTCTCTCTGTCTCTACTTCAAATTTTCAACCTGCTGAAATTCTCATGGCTAATTGTCAATTAAACTCTCATAAGAACCCTCCCCCTGCTTGGAAGGAGGAACTGTTTCTATCACTCCTTTGAATAGCATGTAATGAAGAAATGGTAGAAACCAGAGAGTCCAATCTGGATGATGAGGAATGATTCTCTGGAAAGGATGAATTTCCTCCCACTGCCATCTGCACCCTTGATGAATGATCTTCAGAACCCATTTGTTAGAAACCATCAGTTGCCAAGGAGAAAAATGGAGATTCAGACTTTCTGGAAGACAAAAGGGGCCTGGATGGGAAAAGGTCACAAGGCTGGCACATTCTAGCAATACTCTCAGTGAAAGAGAAATCTGAGAGAAAAAACTGTATTTACCCCTTCATCTTCCTGTTCAGATTCAGAATATTAAATCTCTTCAGGAAAAGAGATAGTTCTTTCCTTTACCAGAAACAACTTTACAAGAAGGATCACAAGCCTGAATTAAACCCTGAGCTAGACCCAGTAAACTACTCTTGTCTAAGGAACTTTGAAGAGAAGTAGACACATGTTTAGTTTTCTGCCTTTTTTTTTAAGGAGCAAAAAAGCATTCCCTGTTCTCTCTCCCAGGACCAACAAGAGTGGCTCTCCCTAATCCATTGAGCGAACCCCAAAAGCCGCAGAGGACATGGCTAATCCTTGATCTGTAGTGGCTGCAGGTGCTACATATGATGGATTCAGGGTAAAAAAGTAAATGAGTGGCCTGAGGTACAACAAATGGCACAGCAGAGTCAGTTATATGTGACAAAGACAAGTTGCTAGCCCTCCATGATGTCAAAGACTGTTTGCTTAACTTTTTCTTTTTGTGGCTGGAAGAAGGACTGACTGCGAGAACCTCATATATCTGATTGAAATACTTCCACCAGGTTATAACATTCTCCTGCAAGATCAGCTTAAAAAGAAAGGTGGTGGTGTTGCTATTCTTTACTCTAACCAGTTCATCCTTCAACCTCTCTCTGGCTCTACTTCAAATTTTCATCCTGCTGAAATTCTCATTGCTAATTGTCAATTAAATTCTCTTAAGAAACTAACTATTGCTTCTATCTATACCCCCCCCCCCAGTAACAACATCCCTATCCTGGAACCCCTTCTTTCCTGGATCTCTCAAACCATTTCTCATAAAACTGTTGCCTTGGGTGATGTAAATATTGACTGAAACACCCTAAACACCGACTCCACAAATTCCTGCATTAACCTCTGGCTTCTCTCAATCTCCAATCCTACCCATCTAAACAAACATACCAACTCTGGCTCTACTCTAGACTAGGTCATCACTTCTAATCTTAATTTGTACCTTAACCCCTCTACCCTACCTGATACTCTTAGTGATCCCTGTCCCACCTTCATAATTAGACATTTTCCTTAACTTTATAAACCTCAGCAATACAAAGACTGCCATAAACTCTCAAGTTTCAATTCTGACACTTTCAACCACTTGATCTCTTCTGTTAATTGGTCCTTCCCTCATAATCTTTCCCTAGACGAATCAGTCCTGGCATTTAATAAAACCTTTTTAGACACACTCAATTATGTGGCCCCCATCAGAAAAATAAGGATAAAAACTCATTTTGCCCCCTGTCTAACACAAGCCACCCGAATAAGAGAGATAGTACATGGAAAAAAAATGGAAAAAATCCAAATCCTCTGCTGATCTTCAAACTTACAGACAGCTCTGCAACTTAACCAAAAAAGGTCACCCCTTGATAAACAAAACTTCTTCCATATACCACTAGAAAGTCCTCACTCCAACCCCCAAACATTTTGACAATTTGTCAATACACTGCTACATCCAAGATGTCCATCATCCCCTAATCCCTGCCCTAATAGCTTATCCAGACACTGCTACATTCCTTAATACCTTCTGCATCGATTCTATCTGCAACCTTACCAAAAACTCCAATATCACTGATACCATACCCTCTAGTTCCACCCATTCTTCCATCTTTTCTCTTAAACCTGTCCCTACAAACTATGTCAAGTCCCTCCTTCCAAACTTAAAACGTGCTCTCCATCAGTTGACAACTTAGCTTTGCAATTCCTTAAAATTATTGCAAATTCTATTCCTTTCCCCATTTCCATATTACTCAATAGATCCATTAAGGAAAACATGGTAAATGACATCTGGAAAAAATTCTATGTCATACCCTTACATAAAGGCAGTAACTCAGCTGACGCCTCCAACTTCAGACCTACTGCCATCCTATCTCGCCTGTCAAAACTTCTAGAAAAATGCATTCACAAGCAGCTCCTTGAATACCTTCTCTAAGGAAATCTTCTTACCCCCGCACAGCATGCTTTCACCCAAAATACAGTGCTGCCACTGCTCTAAATCCTTCCTAAATACTATTGCAAAGTCCCGTGACAATAATAAGTTAGTCTCCTGCTTGTTTCTTGACCTATCCAAAGCCTTCAATACTGTTTCCCATAGACTACTATTATCCAAACTATGTTCACTAAACCTCTCTAACTCTGCCCTATCATGGTTCTCCAACTACCTGTCTAACAGATTCCAGGCAGTGAAATGGCAATCTAATTTCTCTCCTTTCCTACCTGTTCAAACTGGGGGCCCGAAGGCTCCATCCTTGGAACCGTACTCTTTAACATCTTTATTAATAACCTCCACTCTTCTTGTTAACTCTCTTCCATTATTCAATATGCAACTGATTCGATAATCATCTCCTGCTCTGATATCACTCACTTTCGTATACTCACCCAAGAATCTCTTCACTCCATTGAAAGATGGCTTACTTTCAACCAACTACTACTGAATTGAAAAACTCGGTAGTGTCTTGGTCAAAATAAAGTTTTTTTTGTAATATTGCTGTATTCACCACAACCAGAAACTCAAAAAAAAAACCAGAGATCTTTTATATTGTTACACAGTTAAACAACACACCCACCCTATCTTATATACATGCTCAACCCAATCAAAAAACGTTAATTAAATTAACTCTATTATTATCTAATAATAAAGTGGTTATAAACCAATAAATAATAATAATGACATCAACTATAGTCATATATAATATATAAAAAAAAAAGAAAAAAGTAAAGTACAAATGAAACCAACTACTACTGAACCCAAAGAAAATCAAACTACTCCTGTTCCTTCCTACAACTTTCCAGTATCACAAAGCTACCTTTTCGGTCTCCTCACTACTCACTAAACAATACAATCGTCTTCACTGAACCTCATACCAAACTACTAAGTGTTGTTATCGACGACCAACTAAATTTCGATCCACACACAGCAATGTATTAAAAAGATCCACCAAAAGCTAGGTCTGCTTTACAAACAAAAAATTGCTCAGAAATATCTCCAGACTCTCTCTTGCACAAGCCTTCCAACTACTCACACTACTTTATGCAGATCCTATACTTACTCACCTCCACACTAATCTTCTGAATAAATTAGAACTTACTTATAACAAAATTGCAAGATTTGCCTCAAACCAACCTTACTGCTCTCACCACTGCATAGCCCTAAAAAACCTGCAGTGAATGGAATTTCAGCACCAAATTTTATTACCCCAGCTTCTTATGGCTCATTCAGTCTTACACAAACCTTCACCTTGCCCCTCTCTCTCCACTCTCATCCAGCCTTACACCCCCAACTGAGCTCTCTGCAGCCCACAACAGAACCTACTGCAAGTTTATATGCCCAAAAATAAATATATATTGGCAAACTGCTCTACTGCTGTGCCATAGCAAAGGCTTGGAACAAATTACCACAAAATGTCAGATACTAACCCTAAGACCTTTAAAATAGCTCTCAAAGATTGCTTCCATAATTCTTAGTCTTGCTCTTGTAATGACCCTATATGACTTCTGTCTACTAACAGTTTGTTGTCCTTTCAGCTTCTATAACTGTACTTCCTCCCATGGGCTTCCTACTCTGGGGTTTTGTTCCATTCACTTCCTTCCTGGCTATTTTTTCTTCTGTACATGGTTTTGTACTTACAGCTTTTCTGTCATTTGTTCCTGTTTGTACTCTATTATCTTCTTACATATTACAGTCTTTTTATGCTGTTTTCATTCTTTTGGACTGATTTTAATTTTGATATATTTGTACCATGTATGTTCAAATGTCATATAACCTTTGTTCATCTGTAGCAATTCTAAATTACTTTTAGTTATTATATTATCTTGCTTGATATATAATAATTCTCCTCATTATTTGCTGTTTTTTTGTTTCACGTAGTCTTGGAGCTTTTCTCCTCAGGCCTCTGCTAAAAAGGGACCTTTTGGCCCAGTCGGACAAACCCAGTTAACAAATGTCGATAAATAAATATTTATTATTTATTAATTGAGTACCACATATAGTTTTACCTCCAAACACAGAAAGTATAGCTGTGTGAAGAACTTTAATATAATTTTAATTGTTCTAGTATATTCATTTTCACAGTCCTCATCAACGGGAAATCTTGCTACCAGGTAGGCCAAACGTCCAAAGAAGCAACTTTTCTAGTGGTTTCAGCTAACTCCCTTACATCTGGACATCAGAACACTGGCGACAAAGAAGGGTACTGGCCAATACCATCTTTAGGCCTTTCTTGCCATGGGTAGTACAGGAATCTGCCCCAAGTGCCACAACACTAGTGGACCAAGAGGGGCCAGTCCATGAGGCCACAAGTTCCTTTTTTTAATTTCTCCAAGTCTTTTGGGTTTCTAATACCATGATGGGAATGAACTCCATTCCTAAGTCAAAGTACGATTAAAGTTCATGAAATTAGTACTGTTTCAATCTTTGATGTCAGCCAGAAGTGAGATTCACAGCACCCGCAGTGTGCCTAGTAATGGCTCTTTCGGCAATTCATATGGAGTCACATATATTGGTAAAATATCTAAATACGATTGAGATTCTTTTTTATAAAACCCATTGCTCCTACTACTATTAGAATTGTCTGGGTATCTTTCTTCCACATTGCTCTCATTTATGCCTGTAAATCCTGATATTTTATGACTTTCTGTCTTTCTGTACACAAAGCACTGTAGTCACTGGTTGTGGTGATTTCAATGATCAATGCTACTTTTATCTTCTTTTCATGGACCACTATATCCAGTTTTCCAGCATCTGTCTTTTGAACTGTTGGTAATGGGTGCTCCGATGTGATGTAGACTTTATCGTTTTTTATGATGCTTTGTGGATCATGTTTCCAGTGTTTTTCAGCCACTTCAGTACCATAATGTTTGCACAATCCCCAGTGCAACCGTCTTACCACATTATTATGCCTTTCAGTATACAGTGCTTCTGCCATTAGTATGTCACAACCAGCAACAAGACGTGCAACTGTTTCCAATTCTGTTTTACAAAACCTACATTTGTCTGTTTCCCACATGTTCAATGGACTTTGCTAACCAACATGTATGTATCCCATTATCTTGGGCCGCCATTAATAACCTTTCATCTCTTTGTTTGAATTTGCCTCTCCTTAACCATTTCTGCTTTCGATCCTTATCAACATGAGGTTCTTCCAAAAATTTTCTATACTTGCAACTATGTTTATGCATTTTACACATTTCTTGCCTTCTCATCTGGTCCTTCACCTTATATTCTTTCTTTTGTTTTTTGGCACATTCGGTTGCTGCCTGATTTTTATCTACTTCTGGTTTGATTTCCATTCCTGCTTGATGCCAATATGCTTCTGTTAGACTAAGCAGAGAAGTCATCTTAGATTTATTCTCATGTTTCAAAACTTTCACTATGTTCAAGTCTTGTGAGGTCAGCAGATATGTCTGCAGTCTCACAACTGCAGATCTATAGATGTAATCAATTTCAAGGAGGCCCATATCTCCTTTGGAACAGGGAATATCTAATCTTGGTATGCACCGAGCTTTATGAATCATTTGGTGAGCATGAAGCAACCTTCTTGTTTTCCTGTCTAATCTAGCCAACATGTCTTGGGGTCAATCGAAACTGTAAGTTAGGACAGAAAGAGCAAACTGGTTTATAGCTTGGATTTTATTCCTACATGTCAATGCTGTTTTCAGGATTAATTTAATTCTACTAAAGTATTATAAATCAGTCCTTTTTAATTTCTCCAAATCTTTTGGGTTTCCAATACCATGAGGGGAATGGAGCCCATTCTTAAGTGAAAGTATAATTAAAGTTCATGAAATTAGTATTGTTTCACTCCTTGATGTCAGCCAAAAGTGCTCTTCGCAGACCCTCATTTTGCCTAGTAATGACTCCTTCTGCAGTTCGTACAGAATTACATGTATTGGTAGCATATCTAAATATGATTACAGACTCTTTTTTAGAAGACCCATTGTTCCTACTACTATTGGAACTATCTGGGTATCTTTCTTCCAGATTGCTCTCATTTCTGCTTGTAAATCCTGATATTTTATGACTTTGTTTCTCTCTGTATACATGATACTGTAGTCACTGGGTGTGGAAATTTCATTGATCAATGCTACTTTTGTCTTCTTTTCTTGGAACACAATATCCAGTTTTCTAGCACCTATTTTTTGAATTGTTGGCAATGGATGATCCCATGTGATGCAGACCATCATTTTCTATGAAGCTTTGCGGCTCACGTTTCTACTGTTTTTCAGCCACTTTAATACCGTAATGTTTGCAGAATCCCCACTGCAAAAGTCTCGCCACATTAATATGCCTTTCAGTATACAGTCTTTCCGCCATTAGTATGTCGCAGCCAGCAATGAGGTGTGTAACTGTTTCCATTTCTGTTTTACAAAACCTACATTTGTCTGTTTCTCCTACATGTAAACCAATGTGTACATAGCCCACTATCTTGTGCCACCAATATTAACCTTTCATCTCTTGATGTGAATTTGCCTCTCCTTTTACGGGACTATGTGCATGTTCTAGGAGAAAGAAAATCTGGTAGGGAGACAGGAGTGATGATATGAGGATATGACGGGGTACCTACCTCAACTTCAAGATACATAATTATGGAGAAGAGCGGATGGTGAGAGGGATCATGGTCTACAACTATGAATGAACTTAATCATCTAAAATTATGGCAAGTTCCTAACACAACTGCACTATGTTCATCTTGCTACTCACTTTTGCCGTCTTCATCAGTGGGATGACTGCCATACCACTAGATAAGTGGGTGGCTGGCCATGTTAGTACTTTCAAGGACAGCAGACCCTTTGGGATGGCAGAAGGAAGCCCGGCCCTGAATGTGGATACAGCCCCTAGAATTTAATGCTTAGTAAAGGTGTTAATGGAAGACCAAGTAGCTGCTTCCACAATAGAGTGGGTACTAAACCCTCTGAGAAATGTTATGGTTGCTGCAGTGGCTTTAGTGGAATGGGTATTAACAGGACCTGCTGGTAGTTGTTTATCATAAGCAGAGTAACAAAAGCAAATTAATTTGGAAAGCCTCTTACAAAATGTCTCTTTGTTTACATACTTCTCCTCCCTGCCTTTGACAAAGAACTCAAAAAGTTGTTCTGATTTTCTGAATCCTTTCATCCTGTCTGAGTAAAATCTCAGTTGTCTATGCACATTCAAGCAGTATAATGTCCTTTCTCCCTTGCTTGGGGTTTTAGAGGAAAAGGCACAGGGAGGCGAATCTTAGTTATTACATTTGAAAAGAATGAAGGGTGGTAAGAAGGGAAACCCAATCTTTGCAGATGATCAGGAATAGCTCATTACACTTCAGATTTTATAATTCTGAAATTCTCATAGTATATATCACAGCCTCCAAGAAGAGTATTTTCTAAGACTTGAGGGGGCTGAAGCAGCTGAGTCAGAGAGACAGCCAGGAAGAGCTTCTCTAACACATAGCTGAGATCACATGGTACAGTAATGCTCCTTCTTGGTGGTCTGGGATGCAACACCCTTTTGAATACAAAGGGGAGGAAGCAAGTGGCAGGCCGAATGAGATGGCAGAAACATGGACCTTTAAGGTGCATAACATGAGGCCAGTTTTGTAAACGTCTGACAGATAATTCAAGACCAGTGAAGCTCCAACTGTGTTCAGGTCCTGGTCTTTGGATACACACCAAAAGAATAATCTTTTCCATTTACCTAGGTATGACTTCCTTATTTCAGGTTGCCAGGTCTACTTCATAATATATAACATGCCCTCTAAAAACATGTGCCTAGAATGAATGAGTGCTAGACCATCCAAGCTGTCAGCTTTTGTGTGGTCAGGTTCAGGGTCCTGCATCAGCAAGACCATTCACTGAGCAAGTTTTTTTGGTTCTGCCTTTGTTAGGCTTAGTAGAAAAAAACAATGCTTCCTAAACCAAAAGGGAGCTATCGCTATAATGTTTGACACATCTTGCTTGAACTTTTGCAATAACCTAGGGATCAAGGGTATAGGAGGGGAAATCATACATAAATAGGTCTGTCAAGTTCAAGGAGAGGGCATCCATTTTCCAGGCTGCTGTAACTGTCATGCAGCAAATCTTTCTCAGCTGTCTATTTTCTGGGATAAAAAAGGTCTACTTCTGGCACACCCATTTGTTGACCAAATCCAGAAAAGTTTCTCTGGTCATCATTAGCTTGTGTGCGTCTCCACCTAAGATTGGGTCAGTCTTTCTGTCAAGACATTCTGTTGACAGGAGATATAAGCTACCCTGAGGAAGATGCCTGACTCCTTGGCAATCTCCCATGCTTACACAGCTAACTTGCACAGAATATAAGACTGACTGTTGATGGACTGCATGACAACAGAATTGTATCTGAGGATATAGAGGGTTTCCTATGCCTGGATCAATTTGAATGCTTTTAGCGCTAATACAACAGTCATCATGGGCTCTCCTTTGTTTGCTGATGTACAAACCACAGTCATGTTTATCAGTCTGTACTGAAATCACACCAAAACACGTACATGTAGATGGACCACTGACTGAAACCTGGAACCTTGGACTACCTTCCCCTCGTAATGCCTCCGCACCCCAGGACAGAAGTGTCCGTGGTCATCATACTGTGGGTTAGGGAAGAACAAATGGACATCCTGAAGAGACATGGTTGGATGTCAGCCACCAAGAGATGTAACAGAGACAAACCTCCATGAGACAAATGAGGAAATGCACTGGGTGGGTTGTCATAGACCAAGAACTCTCATATAGAACCTAGCCAAGGGAGATATATATATATATATATATATATTCCAGAGGCCATCAAGCCAAGGACACATACAACTAGAGAAGCTGGAGGCTTCTGAAGTAGAAAAATTTGATGCGCCTGAAGGCATAAAGATAATAACACTGAAGCAGGAAGTTTAGTAATCTGACTAGTCATATCCAGATGGTAGCCTATAAACGTCAGAGCTTGGATGGGTTCCAGATTGGATTTCTCAAAGTTCATTGTTATTCTGAACCAGCAATATCACTGAAGTTACCATAAGGAGCCAGTTGTCCAGGCACAGAAAGACCTGCAATCCCGGCAGCCTGACCCAAGCTGCTACTACTGCCATGCATTTGGTGAACAACCGGGGGGGGGGGGGTTGGTGAGACAAAGGGCAGCACTCAAAATTGATAGTGACTGGCTTCCAGCCTGAAACATAACAGCCTCCTTAAATGCCTTGCCATCTTTATGTGGTAGTAACATCCTTGAGGTCCACCAAGCACATCCAGTTGTCCATCCTCCATAAAGGTAGAATGAACTTTACCATTACCATATGGAATCTAGTCTGTTTGACAAACCCATTTAACTTGCTTAGGTCCAAAATAAGTCTGAGGTCCTTGTTTTTCTTGTGCACCAAATCAAACCTTGAATTGACCCTAGATTCTCTCTGGACTAATGGGACCTCCTGGAAGACTCACTTTGTGAGCAGTTTATGAATCTCTGCTGCTGCCTCCCTTCTCTGATGAGGTGGAATGGCTGGAGGGGATCTTGGACATAAAGTTGGAGTAAACTGAAAGGGGGCAGTGTAGCCTCTGGAATCACCACTCACAACCCACACATCTGATGCCAGAGGTGGCTTAGCAGGGCAATATAGGGGATTGTCCAAATCCTGGACCTTCAAATGGGAGGACTGGAGGAAAAGGCTCTGGCGAGAACTCCAGATCTGAAGTCACTGCAGCAAATGGGATAGGCGCCAATGAGACTCTGGCACAGCAGCCAGGAAAGGACTCAGTATCTCTATGAGCAAAGACTGAGAGGTTCTCAATACCAGCGTCAAGAGGACTGGGGATTAGTATCAAGGAGGTGTCAAAACCAGAACCATGGAAGGAGGCAAGGAATCAGTGGGACTTGGGGTCTCCTAGACTGGCTCAGAAGCAGCTTAAAATTCAGCAGGACATTCTCTACCATTATTCTTTTCTCTCTCTCTTTTTAATCTCTGCCTTTTTCCCTGTCCTTGTCTCTCTCCCCTTTTTCCTGCAGTTTCTTTGCAGGAGAGGGAGGATTGATAGAGGAAGATCCTGCAAGGGAAGAGGTGGAAATGAGTCCCTTCACAATTAGTTTCAGCCATCTATTAGCCAAAACCCTGGCTCCAAAAGAAGCACAGGCCTCACAGTCTACGACCATGTGAGCTTCCCCCAAGCAGCGGACACAATTACCATGGGAATCTTAGGGAGGTAGCTTGTGTCCACACTAAGTGCATTTCTGGAAGCCTAAAACCTTCTCTGACATGATGAGAAGAAAAGCACAGCAAAGGAATAAAAAATCAGCCCACTAGCAGGATCAAACAAACACACAACCAATAACAAGGAACTATCAAAACTCAACACTGTACACTAACAGTTATTTTCCTACTATGCTAATACAAATACTAAAGGAAGGGAAATAGATCACACACACACAGAACAGCAGAGGAAAAGCCCAGCAGAAGATAAGGCTGTAGGCCAAAAAAGAGCAGACCAACCATATAGCCAAAGGGAAACATCTATGACTATGTCAAAAGGTAGAAGTACACATAGAAAATTATTGCAAATAGCAGGGAAAGGAGACATATCCTAATTCTAAAAATATATAAGTGCACACTGGCAGAAAACAGATGGAAATCTGAAAAATATCAATTTAGCTATTGTGGAGCTCTGAAGACCACATCTGACACTGAAGAATGATAAACGAGATGTGAGGAGACTTAGGAATGTAAAGCTTTATGGGAGGAGAGTTGGAGCTTCAGAGACAAGAATATAAAGTTCCAGCTTTGGTTTTGGTAGGATCCGATAACAAAGAGGCAGATGGAAAAGACAACATCAGATCATGGAAGGATAAAATGTAAGGCCCTCTGAATCTCCTTCATGGAATTTACTTGTATCAGGCAATCATCCAGATAAGTGTAAATGAGGATGTCCTTTGTCCACTAGAATGCCATCACTTGAGGTTAGGTATTTGCTAAAGACCATGGCTGCAGTACACAAGAAAAGGGCAAGGAGGTGAAATGGAAATATTCTTCCCTGCTACAAATCACAGAAATCTCCTATGATCCCTAGCTATGGGAATGTGTAAGTAGGCGTCCTTTACATCTACTGTACCAAGAATGTCTGAGGGGATAGAAGAGGTAGAATGCCTCAAAGAGTCAGCATTTTGAGTGTTAAGGTAATTGGGAACTTGTTTAGTCTTGTGAGATCCAGGATAGGTTGCCATGGGCCTTCTTTCCTGCAAACTAACAACAGCCTTGAATAAAATCCTGAATTCTCCTTCCCTTTTGGTACTATCGCTATGGCTCCCCGGTGTACCATTTCTTTCAAAAGAGATGAAATCAAAATCACTTGGTCTTTTAGCATTGTGGAGATACCCCCAACTTTGGTCTCTTTTTGAATTGTAACCTGTACCCTCATCTCAAGATGTTTAAAACCCACTGGCCTGGGGTTATGCTTTTCCATTCTTTTACAAATAGGAAGCTGCAGGAGGATATAGAGGATCAGGGATTGGAGATGGGGAGTGGTGGCAGGATTTTGGGAGTGAAGAGGTGGGAGTAGCAAGGCTGAGTCATGGTCTTGATAGCTACTAGTTAATGCATCCCCCAGGACATCAGTGACTTGAAGGTACAGCTAAAACTCTAGGCACTGGCAGGCTTATGAAAGCTCTGCATCTGAAATAGGTTTGAAAACATTCTCTTGACTCCCATTGGATCTACTCCATCACCTTATAAAGGCTGCCATAAACATATATAACCTTCACAGAATGCAGAAAAGAAAGAAGTACCTACTGGTAGAAGAATGTGGGTACTGGAATGGTAGTACTAAAAGAAGTGATCAGAAATGTAAACTTGGTTGTGATGCTATGGCTTCCAGAAGCAGAGATAAAGCTTGAAAAATGTCAGAAGCAGATGCACAACAAAGGCAACTAAAAAGGTAACAAAAGGGATGACATTAGTGCAAAAGGGATTTTCTGGCATATAGAGGGGTCTTAGATAAGTAGCACACACATTGCTGTTCTTACAAGTCCCACCTGTCCATGGCATACAGAATAGCATGGTACTGCATGTCATGAACTTAGTCAAATGGTTTAACAGCTGGAGTTAAATGAAGCGCTTTGGTTTTCAAAAGGAATGGGGATCTACTTGGTAGAATCCAGGCGTACAATAGCACAAAGTCTGGCATCTATCAAAAAAGAGAAAATGTGACTCTATTGTCTATGTGACCTTCTTAAGAGTTTGATTTGCAAGACCTTAAGCAAGCTAAGATGGAAAAGAAGGTGATTCTCAAGGACTACATGACATCTCCCCACTCTAGCACCCCAAGAAGCATCAGGATACTTAAAGAAGCAAGTTCTAACAGTGGGAATAAATGTAGTTGGGAACAAGTGGTTAATGGGAGAGAAGGCAATATACATATAGGGGCAAATCAATCAAATGGAATAAGTATCAATGCCTATAGTCAGCAAAATGTTATCTGATCTTCTAGCATTAAGAAAAGGACAGTGTCTTAATACAGCAACAATATCATAAACATATAACATGTAGAAAGGTGGCAGGGTATGAAAATAAATATCTCCCATGTTTCACTTTCAGTCATATTCTCACATGAACCTTTCAGGAATGTTGACTTCAAATGGGTATAACAAAAAATGTGGTAATCCTCTCTTCTTCTTCTACTTACATAATTTTAGTTATGTGCATTACATAATTCTGGATATTAGACATGTAATATATGAAAATAAATACCATGCTGTGTAATACATGGAAATAAATTCAATGCTCTGACCTTATTTGCAAATAGCAAAATTATATTTCTCTCAAATGTGGAATCTATATTACCTCTGTTCTAGTATAAAACTTCCCATTTGCTTGTAGTCTAAAAAGTCTCAACCAACCCCTGGAACTGAAGGTTTTCCATACAGTTATATAATTTTCCTCTTTTTTTAGTAAAGGTTCCTCTTTTGCTGGTAAGATAGCTATGACAAATACTTAGGTGTACCAAAGAGCCAGTGAACAGTAATTAGATCTGTTGCACAACATGAGATGTCCATCTCAGTTATCATTTTGCACACACTTCTAACATAATGGCATTGTGATTCAGAGGATCCATGTAATTTAAAAGCAGTCTAGTTCCCCATTTTGCACAATATGGTAGGACACAGGGTGGCCCAAGTGTATACCCTCCAGTCATTTTCTTGCTTTTAGACAGCATACGTAGTCTAATTTCAATAGGTAATGAGCAACAAATGCATGCTTACATGCCATGTGCTCAGTCTGGTTTGCGTATCTTGCATTTTCAAGAAGACCTTTAAGCAGCCTTTCATTCCACAGGATGTAAGTGGCCCCATCACTGTTTTCAGCTCAATGAGGAACCTAGAGCACATGTAATTAATGGGCTGTTTTACTCTGCCTCACAAATAAACACCTGTATAACAAGAGAAGATGGCATCAATCTGCAGCCCCAGTAATATGGCACTCAAGAGCTAAGCTGGGTACAATATAGCTTTGTTTCCTTTTCAACAACTGAGAGTTAAGCAGACTTTTCTAAACGTTCAGCAACATAACAAAGGCCTTAATATTTTGTTGGACTTCTTTTACACAGATTAATAGTGATTAGGTAGATCAATCATTTGGTCTCTAAACACATGACATATTTGACTGCAACCTAAGGACTTTGTTAGACCTCAGGTCTGCCTTGTAACAGTTCTGAATATTTCTGCTTCCTTTCACTGTAAGGAAGTTTTAATTTTTCCCCATAGTAGTTCAAACTAAGGACAAGAAATTAACTTTGACTCTACATAAATTCATTGGGAAAATACCACTGTGTTATCACAGTTTAACCCATTGCATTCACACTATATCAAATATCATCATTTATTATTATTATTGTTATTATAATTAATATGTTTTAAATGAATTTATCTAAACTGGATCCTTTATGCACAAGAAAACAAGCATTTCTAACAATGGGGTTACCCAAAAGCTAACAGATTTCATTTCTAAGATTAAATTTTATATATTCTTCATTATATAGTACATTTTACAATGAAAAATACATGGACTTACGACAACCAAATTCATCTGAGTTGTCATTGCAGTCGAACACTCCATCACATCGATAATTACTGATTATGCACTGCCGGCCGTTTGCACACTTGAACTGAAATGCTGTACAGTTGTAAACTGGAAGAAGAGGATATTGTTTTTAATTTACCTACTTACAAAATTATCTCAACTAATATCTCATAGCACTCATCATGCACAAGAATATTAAAACTTACCACAGTTTTGCTCATCAGCCCCATCCACACAGTCACTATCACCATCACACACGTACGCTGGATCAATACAGCGGTGGTCAGGACACTGGAACTGAGTAGGTTGGCAAGTACTAGTGAAATCTGCGGAAACAAAATAAAAAAAATACAAGTTTCATCTTACAAAGTTAGTCTGAAAGCAATACATAAACTCACAGAACTTGCATTATCTCAGCCGTACCACCACCACCATAAAACAGGTGCAAAATGTCTCTTTGCTGGTGGCTGACTATATTCAAGCGTTCTTCTGAAAAAACATCTTTAAAGTATAAACAACAGACTTAGCTGAATGTGCAGAGCAGCAATTTGAATCATTTATGCAACTAAATATATTTATTTACACATCAAAGTTGTTTAATCAGTCTCCGGAGTGCAAAGGTCTCGGTAATCAGAAGAAGCTTAACAGCAATCAGCACAGTCTGCCGGTCCACTGCAAACGTGTTAAAGTTGAGCTGTCTGCACAGCTAGTTTTCTTAACATGCTGCCAGTATCTCAAGTCTTTGTGTTCAGGGTGGAGGGGAATTACATTTGTTTGGTTGAAGAAAGGAACAATAACACTGAGCAGTCTGTTCTTTAGGTAAACTTCACATCCAAACTCTCATTTCTCTACCAGCCTCGCATACTGTTGGACATCTCACTGACCTTTCTGTTTACCACCCATACCGATAGCCCATTTGTCCATAACTTAACCAGTTGACACCTAGAGTTTGGAACTACTTCCCCTTTCCCTATTCTTTTTGTTTCTACTGACTCTTCTACATCTCCCTGACATGATATCGGACACATATGTCCTTCCATGTATTCTGGTCAGTAATTAGAAGAGCCCCATCGTCTGTAGTCAGTCCTCAGTCCTGTTCAAACTAATCCCACACATCCTTCTGAATGATTTTCTATAGACTCCATCCAGAAGCATGTTGCCCCACCCCATTTATGCCCCCTGGAAATACACATATTGGGCATAGTGTGATGTGATCAAGTCTTGGCAGAAGGGAACTGTTACACCTTTACTTATGGGATTCATCTCCCTGAAAATATACCACACCAGACTGTTTGCTGCTAACAGTGATCTCTCATTCTTTTTCTGTTGGTCTAGTTCAGGTATGATAAATACCGATGAGCTTTTTCTGCTCCATCACCACCAGTGCAATTCTCCAAAGTTGAATAGCTGATATCAGAGATGCTAAGACAAAACTGCAGTTTTTCAGTTGTCTGCTTTGGGCGTCAACTATCAATTTCTGCCCATTTGGTCAGAATACCCAAGTCTATACTTGGATTATTCCCCCATCAGCTCATGCTGCACGTTTTCATATCAAAAGCAAAGAGGCTCATTCTTTATACATGTCTCAAACACAGTCAATCAGACATCAGTCAATAGATAATTGCTAAATACAATGTAGACCAATACCTCATTCAGCTCCTACTCATCCTGTACCATGGAGCGCAGGACCTCTATGTGTGTTCCTGGAAAATACATATTCCTTCATAAGTATAATTTTCATCATAATGTTCTGCAGTTCTTGGCAGTCCCTCCCAAAATCTCTCATCTTTCTTCCACGAAAATGCTCAGGGATAAATACCCTAAATCAATGTAGTAGAACCACCCCCTTCCTCTAACTTAACCATAGGGGTGCTCATTCTAGGTTCCACACCTTTGCACCATCTTGAATTTTCATAGTATGTTTCCTCTGTTCCTCTTGGGCCTCAAACTCAATGTCCTTCCTTAAGTTAATCCCCACTTTTTCTTCATCCCTCCCTTTCTACCATTTCAAACAACCTATAATCAGCATCTCTGTGTCCAATTATCTTATAATAGTGACTCGTGTCTATATATGTAGATGTGCGTGTGTGTATACACACACACACACACACACACACACACACACACTACTTGAGCCATTTCTTCTGGTTTTCTTGGTTTCATATTGGCTGCATGAACACACATTCCTCTTGGTTTGGTTTTAGATTTTTGAACATTATCACAGTATTAAAAGTGAAAAATCTCAGCAACTTTTTATTCAGACATTGAGACTGCAGACAAAAAATGTCCAGGTTTATATGAATGAATTAATATCAAATTGTTTTTTTTTAAGTAGAAGATGATGGGATATTCATTTTATATGTGTTAATGTACATAAATATTGTTTTAATATTTACTGAAAGGTGGTAATGATTTAACTCCAATTAATGAAGTAGTGACATAATTGCTAAATTATTTAAAGGCACTATATTTGAGATTTGTTCATTTTGGTGAAATCTTATCATTTCAAAGTTTACCTTAGTCTTATTGCGCTGGAGCTTTGGTTCTTAGTTACTTGCTATAATACCAGTTATTGTTCACCAAATTATAAAACTCTAATCTTTGTTATTATTGGCAGATGGGGGAGGGGAATGGATCACATCCTTCCTCAGATTCATTTAATAAGTTAGTCGACAGGTTTCACATACATATACATTTGAAAAGTAGTAATAAGAATAAAATTATAATGTCTGGCATTACTGACAAAATGCAATCCTTAACAAGTTAGCAGAAAACCAAAACGATTATGAAGGAGAAGGCAAAAGTGTGGGAAAGAATCAGGGACATTTTGCAAAACCAGAAACAGTTTTCTGTTTGTCCTGTGGTGGATTTTTTTAGAATAGGCTCTAACTTTCCAGTAACCTACAACTTCTCAAATAAATTCTTCCCTTAACATAATTCTGTTTAAGTAGCCTAGCTACATTCTATTTCTTCTACAATTAGTGGTTTCCTAGCAAATTAAGTACTGCAGTCAGTAAATAATGACAGGGCTAGTAATTTGAGTTTCAGATTTCAAATTAATCAGGAAATGCATGCCAGTGCAACACATACTGTTCTAGCAGCTTTCAAAGGATGTGACAGCATATTATGTACATGGAGAAGAAGCAGACTGCATTTCATTAGATGCCTTCAGATCGGACATTTTTGTCAAGTTGGTTTGCTGTTAGCAACCTGTAAGAAATGCACTCTTACATTGTAATCATACCAGTGCTGTGACTTGGGAATGTCTTTTTGATGTGCTCACTTTGCTACTCACACTAAACTCCATGTTGTGCATGTAGACAGCAAAAGGTTATACCTGTTGCGCTGGGTCCACAGGATTACGTTCTTGTCCATGTTTATTTTGTTTCTTCAGCATTTGGTCCTTTCTTTAAATAAGGAACAATGACTTTTTTTTTTCCTGTCAGGATGAGCTAAAAAGGACTCTACACTGGTCAAACAGCTATACTATGGAACATTTTTCTAATGAGGTAGGATAGCTTTAGCTTATCCTATAAAGCAATATAACACGGAAAAGGGAAGACAGAAGAATATCTCCACTAAATAATTTAGACAGTCAGGCTTAAGCCAAAAATGTAACAATTTTGTCAAAGCTCTTAGCAAAAGAAAAGACAGGTTGGATATGAAAGTAATAAGACAATTGTTATGAGAAGTGGGAAAATCTATTGGTTAAGGGAAATCTGTAGCCTGACAAGAGAAATGGAGAGTTTTGAGGGTTTCTTTTCTTGTTTTTTTCTTTTTTTGTGGGGTGGGGGCATGCCATATCTGCTATTAAAATCTGTGTTTCTTTGTTCCTTGTAGCATATAACTATAAACAAGTAATGAGGGTGATTGACCAAGGGGGAGATGGGACATGCTGTTTTAATTTAGCAAGGCATCTAGTACAGTGTAAAACAAAACTTTGATAAGCATGTGATATCACCTTAGAACTATCTATGAAATGGCTGCATTGAGAAAATAAAGGCTGGTCAATATTAAATACAGGATGACAGCAAATAGAGTGTAGCATAAACAGTTTAGTACCAAAGCTGGTCCTCTTCAATATCTTTGCAAGTCACACTGCAAAAAGCATGAACGGGGTTCCACTGTGTCGCACTGAGATCCAACCATTCAAAGCCTCGACTTGACAAACAAACACAATGAAGCTGCAAATGGATGCAAAAAATGTCTGCAAGTGAGGCAGCACCTCTGTGCTACTCATAGGGGGTTTGGCCCATACAATCCTTTTTTGATATATCTATATATACTATCTATATAATACATCTATATATATATATATATAAAATTGTGCCTGTTTTTATGTATATATGTACATGTTTTATACATATATATATATATATATATATATATATATATATATGTATAGATATATATACACACACACACACACACACACACACACACACACACACACACACACATATAAAAACATATATGGTTTACTACTGTATTTTTGAACAGCAGTCAGTCTGGGATCGGTTAGTCAAAAGGCAGTTTTCCAGGAAGCAGAATAATGAACAACATAACATCAAATACACTACAGCAAATGGGTAGTGTACTTCGATTATCTGAGCTCGAACTTGTGAGTGGAGATTGCAGTTCAGTGAGAAACAGGGAATTAACTCATTTCCTCACTGTAGTGTGATCTTGGAGTTGGTATATATAATTTTGCAGCGGGTGTAGCGGGTGCAGTCTCCCACAAGGAGGGGTGCAGGGGGGCTTTCGCCCTGCAAAATAGTGAAGTAAATGTACCATTCACTGTAGAATGTAATGGTATGCTAGGGTGCATAGCATGAGTGACTGATGCCACCTCCTGCTATGTCGAATACATCGAACTATGGATGTCGATGTATTCAGTTTTGACGTGGCTGCTTTTTTGATGATCTGTATTCGGCATTTTGGGTCGACATTGTGACCGGTTGACCAAAGCAGTTTCTAAAATACAATAGTAAACCATATATATCTTACATACACACACACATTAATATATATATATATATATATATATATATATATATATATATATATATTTACTAATTCCACAGTTCTGTGACTAAGAAAGAAAAAAAAGAAAAAAACTTGAAAAGGTGTGACTCACTGCTTTAGCACAATCAGAAACTGCACTGGCAGTGATTGTCAATGGAGAACAGAAACCAATGAATTCCAGATTAGAGAAGCATGCTCAACAGGTTGAAACATCTTTCATTTTATACTCATCAAAAGGAAGGAAGCCATCTGATGACATTTTTCTTCCTTCCTACAGCTGACCATTAGCTTCAACCAGCTCTTCTTCTCATTTATTCAGTCAGCTTGACCCATCTTAGCCCCTCTCAGGCTCAACCTTAAGTCCAGGGCTGTTGAGGTGACTGAAGACAATGATGCAGGGTCATATAGCTACATTGGCTTGTTCCCCAATTCCTGCCACCCTGTCACAGCCTTGCAAGCTCCACAACTGCTGCCCTCAGGACGTGCATGCACTTTTACGTTTGTGCAACCTACAGACTACAGCTTGTGCTGAAAAGTGCTCTCCAGGCTAATAACTCTCTTTTACTTCAGCAAGCCTAAGCTGCCACCCTCCCCCGGATAGGCAAGCTGACTTGGGACACTAGTTCCCAACCTCCCCCTGCAGCCACTGCAGCATTCATACCACTAACTGGACACAAGTCATCTGGGGTGCTGTAAAGGCTTTAATCCACTAACTGAACACAAGTTGCCTGGGGTGCTATAAAGGCTTCAATCCACTAACTGAACACAAGTCAACTGGGATGCTGTGAAGGCTTTAATCCCTCTTCTTAGTGGTGCTCATACCTCTCAACTGTACAGATTTTTGCAGAATTGGTCCAAATATTTGCCTCATATTTTTGGTTGTTTTTCATAAAATTGTGGTTTTCTGGCAAATCATTAAAGACTGAAGTCAGAAAATAATGATAGACATTTGAATTTCAGACTTCATATCCTTCAGAAAATTCATGCTAATACAAAGCCTTTTATTTTGTCAGCTTTCTAAGTTTGCAACAGGAATGTTTAAAAATTGTCCCTATTTTGGACCTTTGTCTCCCATTATTTTTGACTTTGTCCAGATTTTTTTTGCTCTAAGAGGTCGAGAGGTATGGACAGGTATGATGGTGCTGCTAAAAATATTTTTTTCTTTGTTTGTAGATGACATGATGATGTACATGAGACATCAGGTCTGCAAGAAAGGGAGAAAGGAAGAAAAATTTACTTAGCAATGTTGAAAGAAATGTGCAAAACCACAACACATTAAAATGACTGCAGCAAAATCCAAAATGATGCCTCAAGGACACAAAATCATCAGGAAGGCGTACACAGCTGGGTGAAAAGTATTAATGATAACATTGAAAAGATGCCATAGAGCAGTAATATAGAGTGATCTAAAGGAAGGCAGGTAAGCAATGCATGAAAACAGAATTGAAGCATGGAAGAATATAATGATGTAGAGGAAATGACAGCAATGGTCACTTATTAAAATATGTGTTATTCCCTGTATAGATTTTAAATCCCCCATAAAATAAAAAGCTCAGTTACAATAATTTTATATTTTTACTGATGTAGTCAAAACTGATATAGTTCAAAATGTGAAAAATGCACTCAGTACATCATGTGTGAGAAAGAAAATATAATAACTTTATATGTATAACCACAAAGGAGATACAATTTCTTAAGTATGTCAGTGAAATAAGCAGAGACTTTGTCTGATAAAAAGTGATATATGAGAGCAAGAGGTCATAGAATGATGAAAGAGACGGCTCAGAGGAAAAGTGAGGAATTATTTTTAATTAATAGGTGACAGATGATTGCAAAATATTTCCAGATGAGGAAGCAGTTTCAGAAAAGCTAAGGCACAGAGGAATTCTTATGAGTGCTAGGAAAAATAAATAAATGATTAGGTAAGATCTGCAAATTATCTGCCACCTATGGAAGCAGGCAAAGCAGACAGGCCAAATATTCCATATCTGCCATGAAAGTCTCTTATTTCTGTAACATAAAAATACCCTGTCACTGATAAGATCAGAATGGCATAAACATAAAGTAATCATTGCATACTTCTTGCATTCTGAGTCTAATCCAAGTTAAACATAAATGGCCATACATATTTTGAAGATGATGGTAAAATCGGGAAGAGACACGCATCATGCCCTTTTACTAGAGCAAGTCTTCACTTTTCATCTATTTTTTTTAATGTCTGATGTTGAGATACACAGTGAAATGTCAGGATAATTAGCTGCTCATGATCCAACAATCATGCTTCACACTTCAGGTTGCACTTTTCTCCAATTAAAAGTTATTCTGACAGAATAAATTCATATGCAAGTTATCATGTCAACTAAACTCAGTAAGTAGCATGGGAAAACTGTTTTAGAGTACACAAGTATTCAAACAGGCCCAAATGTCAATTTTACATTTCGTCAGTAAAACCATCTTTTAGACCTTAAAATCTTTCTCCAGGCAAATAAAATAAAATAGAACAAAAGGTATTAATCTAATTGTCATGTAAAAAGTCAACAATGTTATTAATCTAAGTGCCACAACAAATTAATTCTGGTTAAACCGTAACAAGAGTTCTATGAATTCTGTTGAGCTCTTAAATACAGCAATATATAGCAATGCATGCTTTACTTACTGCAGTTAATTTCATCGGATCCATCTCCACAATCATTATCAGTGTCACAAAGCCAGTTCGGGGGGATACAATGACCATTGGTACATGTAAACATGTTCAGAGCACAGGATGTGGAACCCTGAGTGGGGCAGTTTTGTTCATCACTTCCATCTATACAGTCACTGTGCCCATCACAGTGCCATGACCCAGGAATACATTGATGATTGGCACAAGTAAAAGCTGTTGAGGAGCAGGTATTATCTAAAAGAAAAGGATTTGCAGAAGAATGACTTCCATCTCAGAACTCTCTCATTCACAGTATTACTACAAATAATTCAATATTATTCCATGACTTATTTTCTTTAGCTATTCAACACTCCCAACAAATTCTGCAGTTCCACAAATATGACCCCATATTTACACTTCTCGAAAGTCACTGGTTCTTCACATGCTCCTTCAATGCTTTTCTCCTAACTTCACTCCCCTCCCCAAGTGACTATTAGCAGTAATATTAGTGTTACTTACTTCTGACATTTCTGTGTCACTTGTCCTGGTGAGGCCTACGTTGATAGTAAACAGACCAGACTGGATTTCTCTATGAAGTCCTTGTTGTGGAGAATGCACCCACCTACTCTGTGCTTATTTGTGCTGCTTGTGTGTGTGAGCTCAACTTTTTGAGAATTATTTATGCATAGTTTGCTTGTCTGTTAAAACAGAATGGACTAAATGATTCATTTTTAACTGTGACATAATTACATAAAAAGTCAAAAGAAAAGTACTGTTGTGTTCATAGCTGCTTACTAGGCTAATGACCCGGGAGGATGTTTAGAAGCCTAGCCCTTAATTCTTATGAATTTTTTAGCCTTGTAATTTAAGAATGAATTATCCAAGTTAGCAGAACCTTTACTTATTAACCATATCCATTAGGGTAAATCTGCAGTTTCCCATCCATTCATTCCGATTATACTTGAATAGAGAAAGGGACATACTTTGCTTTACACAGAGAGGAAGACAATTACAGAAGTGATACTCTATGTTATACATATCTATCTCACCTACATACTCTGTTTATTTTGTAGAAGATATTAAGATCTCTTGAGCGGGTATTTATGCCACATTTGGACTGGCAGATGTGCAGTAGATCTGAGAGGACAGGATCAATTGAGGTTCTCTACAACAGGCAGAGACCACAACTTAATAGCATGTATGATACCAGAAAGGGACAAGGCTTTGAGATTGTCAATATAGTTTTTATGATTTAGACCCTTGATTTATTTGATGGTCATTCAAGTAGTGTCAAGTATTTGGACAGGTACATAATGAGGAGTGCATTGGCTTAACAACTGCCAAATACAGTGGAGTGAACACATCCCTGGACAGGCACCATATCTTTAGTAATAATCTGCACAATGATAAAGGACAGTATTATAATAGTGGATACATGGTGATCAAAAGACAAGTTTGTTGCCATATAAGTTTCCAGGTCCCTAACTACCAGTTTGATTTTCAGAAGTGTGCTGTCGAAGTTATAGTTACAGGGTATGTCATGCTTGCTATAAAAGATTATTATACATATTTTGGCATTTAGTTTTAGTTCAGGGTTATGGCACTAGCTATTTCATTGGAAAAGGCCTTCTTGGAGGATCTTGGTGTCCCCTGAAGAATTTATGATGGCACCAGTTTTACAGTTATTTGGAAAATTGGTGAGCCATAAGCTCTTGACATTAGCTTTGACCTGACAGAAGTAAATGAACCATGGAATACACTTCTAATGAAATGTATTTTGGAGAAGGTAGAGTCACCTACCCTAGTTTCCTAGGTTCTATTTGTGAGCCAATTTGCTATCCTAGTTACACAGAATTAACATTTAGCTGGGAGAGTTTATCAATAACACTTGATTGTGAGATGGTGCTGAATGCCTTTGCAAGCTCTAGATATGCAGTGTATACTGATTTTCCTTCATCAATTGCTTCAGTAACCTTTTTGATGATCTACCCTTGACAAAACTAAACTGGATTGGGACAACAGCCTATAAGTTACTTATGTCCTTGCTTATTAATGCCAAAGTGACCCTCTCCATAGCCTTACAGATAATGTTGGTCAGACTTAAGGGTCTATAATTACCTGGGTCCATTGACACCCCACCTTTGTGTGGAGGGATGATTGTTGTATGTAACTAATCACAGCAGTAGATGTTAGAAAAGAATTATTACACAGCACCTGCCCACCTCTAGAATAAACTCACACTGCAAATTACTTCCTTCAGGAACTGGATGAATGGTTATGCACAAATTCAACCCTAGCTTGACTGGCCTACCTCTCCTCAAAAAAGGAGATACAGTCTAAAGGGGTGTATGTGCAAGGTGTAAATTATTGCAAAACTCAGTTGCCTTGTATTTTCTATTCCCTAAGACCCAGGAATTAAAAAAAAACTTCCCTATTCTCTCAAATGACCTTCTTCACCATGCCACAGGCAATAATTTTCTCCACCATTTCTAGTGTTAGATATATCTGGCCCTGAAGCAGAATTGCTGAAAAAAATGCAAAATATGCAAAATTGCTCCGAAGTTTAATTTACAATCTTCAGAAATAATTTCTCTCAGCCATCTTTCAGAGGTCATGCAATGCCATTTCCCTTGAAATGTCTCCAAAAAGTTGGAGGGGGGGGGGTAAAAAAAAACAAAAAAAAAAAACATGAGAGCTGAGAAAATAAAAAGTTCTAGCCTGAAGCTACCTGAGGGCAGGATGAGGGGAGGGAGCTTTTTCCTTCCCCTACCTTATTGTGTACCTCAGACCATGCTACCTCTCCAAACCTGTTTTCTCAAACACCTTCATCTGTTTAAATGTTTCTGTTTTAGTCCACTTTTTCTAAAAAGGCCATCGTTGGTCAGATAGTTCTTGCTTTATCCTGGAATGGGTAGATGAAAGTTGTTTCGGTGTTTACAATGTCTTTCCCTTGTCTTTCAATTTCTGATAATATCTCTTGCAATGGAGAGCCAAAACAGTAGCAGCTGATAATTTCAAAATAAAGGGTGTTGTAGGACACAAATGAATGGGTAGGACAAGCTAGAATGAAGGAGGGGTTAAACTGTGGCACAGTAATGGCTGTTTAATTATGATGAAACAACATCTGAGGTCAGACTTCCAACTGAGGCTGACTAAAATGGAGAAATGGCTGTGCAGTGCTCCCCGCTACCTACCACATTAGCAGGGTAAATCTTCTACATCAGGGTCAGTAAGGTAAATCAGATGTTTAAACCCTCACTCAGTCAATGATCTAAAGAGTCAGAATGTATGCCTTGCAAGAAGAAACCACACAGCAAGAGCTAGAATGAAATTGTTAGAACTGATCCACATGGTGCACAAGCTTTGGGCCATGGGAGAGACAAAGGTGATGTTTCAGCAACAGGAAATGATGGTGGAATAACTAGACAGTATACAACGGTTTCCAATTGTATGAGGAGAGTTACAGGGAAAATATCCCACATGGAGTGATCTTTGACTGCCCATTCAGACCAGCTGATGGAGACAGACCACTAATGGACACCACTCATCATTTAGTTAAGTGCAGAAACATGGCTGGAGTAAATATAACTAAGGTAAATTGGTAAAGAGAAGATCACAGCAGGTAGCAAAATATCCACATTTGGCATACCTGAAAATGCAAAAGGGGCAAATTGTTTGGGGTTTCTTGTCCATAAAACTGCAAACTGGACTAACATTCTGCTGAATGATATAAAGATCTTATGAGCTCATTTCTTTCACAGTTAGCAGTTACCCTTCAGCCAGAAGGCTTGGTGAAGTGTTTTAACTTCAGACCTCCAGGCTTAAAAGCTTAAGATCAATCCTGATAGAACTGAAACTTATGTGATAAAGGAAAAGGTATTGTCTGCTATGTGGTCAAGCTCAGTCAAGGTCAATAATGGAAGAGTGATCCACAATCATGATTATTCTGCTAAGACCCGATGGAAGAGAGTAGAATTTCAGTCCTGTGTAAAGGTCTGTAAGCGGAACATACGGAGAACCTACCAGATATACTCACATTTCTCACAGCAATTTTTTGTTTGTTTGTTTAGTGCCGGGCCTCATAGTAAATTAACTACTTCTGGCAGGCAATGCTATTGCTAGTTGGCAGAGCACACTTCTACAGACTTGGTAGAAGCCTTGAATACCCTGAATAGAGATAATTGGTGATCTGAAAGGCAAGGTCCTCATCCTTTGTTCAGGAGAAAAATACAAAAGCCGCACATAGTAGCAGTGTCATCAAGTGCAGCCTCACATAAATGACTGAGAAACCAAAACTGAGTTAACATTTGTCTGTCAGTGGACTTGTTCATTCTATTGCTCTGGTGAAGTCCGACTTTGATGTTTAAGAATGAAAGTGCTTAATATGAATAAATGATGACTCCTTTACAGGTCTGCATGTTTTTCATTCTATATAGTTTTCTTTTCATACTGGTTCAGACTGTCTGTTTGGTTATTGTGCTGCTAACCCATGAGATGTCCCTCTAGGGTCAGTGCACATTATTAAGTGGATGTTATTTGTACAATATGCTTTGCTATACAGTAGTGAGGTCCTCACTTTGTTTTGCTGTTTACCCATTAATTCTATGCACTGAGATGGGAAAACTGACATTATGTTTGGTGAACATAAATATCTTGGACACATGGAAATATGGTATTAGCTTTTTCAAGGGTTCAGATTGTCTGTAAATTGTAGCTATGCCTAGGGCTGTGCCATAAAAAAGGAGCTTAGAAGACACCTCACCTAAGTGTCATGTTTAATCATAGCCTCACCTCAGGCTTCGTGCCCACTGAATGGCACACAGCTACAGTTATCCCACTCCACAAGGGTGGATCCACCTTGGATCCCGGGAACTACCACCCCATCAGTCTGACAAGCCTGATCTGCAAAGCCATGGAACGTATTATCATGGAACTTATAAACAAAGACATTGGCAACCTTCAAACACTGGACCCCACCCAGTTTGGGTTGTGAAGGGCCAATCTTGTCTCCTGAACCTGATTGACTTCTTCAAATCAGTCTCCAGAGCCATGGATGAGGGTAAGGTAGTACACACAGCCTATCTGGACCTCGCCAAGACCTTTGACACCATCCCCCACTCTAGAATCATAGATAGACTTAATAAGAAACAATAAGATGTCCAAACAAGTAGTAAACACACCATAAGCTCCACACATAAACTGATGCAAAAATGTTCATCCACAATGTTTATTAATAAGTTAAGCGCTTTCTTCCCCTATAGTACAGGGACTTCATCATAACTAAATTCCCCTCTTTAGTCAACCCTCTTTATACACAAATAAATGAATAATTAGACAATTGATTAATTACTTAAATGAACATTATATCCTAAAATTATAAATATCTACAATAAATACTGTTGCCAATACATTTTTCATTAAAATTGTACTTGGTGTTAAATACATTTAAAATACAAGTGCTTTTTTCTTTAAAACAGTTAACAAGGACAAATAGTCATTTAATCCTGGTTCTGCTAAAGAATTTAATCTAACAATCCAATAAAATTCTCTCAGGTCCACATCAAGCTTCCACTAACCACCTCTGGGGTTGTGTTTAACCACATCTAAAATTCCAAACATGAATTTTGTATCCCCTTGACAAACCAGTGAATGTTTATAAAGGGTGTTGTTAATATTTCCCTTAACTATGGCATATAAGTGCTCATATATTCTGGTACGAAATGTTCTTTCTGTTTTGCCTATATAAAAATATGAGCATGTTTGGCAAATGAATACATATACAACCCCTTTTGTGTCACAATTACCTTTGTGTAATGGAATGCCCTTGGTGTTATGCCCTATATAAATCACATCTCTATTCAGTACAAAGGGGCATTGTTTGCAACAACCACACCTGGCCATTCCCTTGGTGGACATACTCCTTGATATAATAAGATGTTCTGTCAAAAATGTAAAATTCTTCCCTGCTTTGTAAACAAAACTGGATGAGTGACCCAAAGTGTTAAAAACTTCGGTATTACCTTTAAAAAAAACCCAGTTTTTCTTAATCTCCCTAAGCATGCATTCTCCTGAACAATAGGGGACAACCATGCTCGTACTATATCCATCCTTGGAAAAACCTGGGGTGGTTTGTTTTTGAATTATCTTACCACTGGCTAAAAGGGGCTTGTACCTAAAATCACATCCTTCAACCACCTGTTTCGCCAACTTTGAAAATCTAAATAACTATTAGAAAAAGTTTCCTTCCTATAAATTCTGGATTCAAACTTGTTCTTTTGTTTGTCTTTAGAAATCATCACATCTAAATAACTAATCTCCACCTCTGAAAAATTAGCAGTAAAGTAAAAAAATGGGCTTATCTGGTTAATGTGCTCCAAAAAATATTTGAGGTTGGATATTGAATCCTTCCAAAGAATAAAAATGTCATCCAAAAATCGATGATACATAAACCACATGAGGGAATAGGTATTTGTAAAAATATGTTACTTTTCCCATGAATAAAATAGCACATTTGCATAAATGGGGGCGCATGTTGCCCCCATTCCAACCCCCCGAGTTTGTTTATAAAATTCTCCCTCAAACATAAAATAATTGTTGGACAGTACATATTCCATCACAGCCATAATAAAATTTATCATTGTATCTGAAAAAGTGGTACGTTCCCTAATGGCATCATAAAATAATTCGAATCCCTCCCTTCGGGGGATAGAAGTGAATAAGTCCACTATACCTATGGTACAAAAAATTGATTCATTATTGTACCATCTTTCATTAAATTTGGAGAAAAAGTCCCAGGAATCCTTCAATAAATGTTCGACGGCATATACGGAATCTTTCAAAATTCTATCCACAAACATGCACAATGTATACGTGGAACTATTTTTTGCTGAAATTATTACCCTAAAAGGTGGTTCCTGAATACTCTTGTGCACTTTTGGAATGCTGAAAGCTACGGGTAACTAGGGGATGCTCTGTTTACAAAAAGCTATATAATTCTTCTGAAATAACTTTTTGGAATAAAGAATCTTCCAAGAAGAACTGAATTTTCCTATGTGCTAAAATGGATTCATTCCTAGATGAAATTTGGTATTTCTCAATATCCGAAAAAATCTTGGTTAATTCATTCACATAGTCAGTGCCATGCCAAAAAGCACAACACCCCCACCCTTATCAGACTTCATGATCCTATATGTATTGTTGGTATTAAAATAATTTAAAAGATTGTATTCATCTTTAGTTAAGTTAAACCATTTGGTGAATTTATGATTCTTAACCTCATTTTGAAAATCACCCTCACATGCTCTTTCAAAAGCCATTATGAATGGGTGAAGTGGTGGTGAAGTGAAGTAGATAGACTTACTAAGCTGGGCATTAATCCCTACGTCACTTGATGGGTTGCCAACTGGCTTACTGAAAGAACCCACAATGTAAAAGTAGCCGACTCCAAATCCAGCTTCAGACAAGTGAAAAGTGGAGTACCTCAGGGTTCAGTCCTGGGACTGCTCTTGTTTGGCATCTACTTCTCTGAAGTAAAGGCCAGCACTAAGGAACTCTGGCTAACAAAGTTCGCAGATGACTGCAAACTGGGAGCCATTATTGAATCCCCAAATGATGTGGATACTCTACAAAAGGGCCTTACAGAAACAGATGCTTGGTGCCAGAGCCATGGGCTCAAGCTCAATGCCAATAAATGTATAGTTATCCCCTTTGGGACAAAACATATACTCATGAATTACCACATAGGTAGCAGTACACTAAACACTGAAAGTGTGATAAGAGACTTACGGACACAGGTGGACAATGGTCTCACCTTTGATAACCACATCGCCACAACAGTCAGGAAATTCTTCTATGTGGCACACCTCATCACCAAGAGCTTTTCATCCAGAAAAAAGGAGGTCATTGTCCCACTGTACTCATCCCTCATTAGACCCATTATAGACTACAACGCCCCATTTGGTATGTACCTCTCAAGACATCTGCAACAACTAGAAAGGCAGCAGAAATACCTCACTAAAAGAATCACAGGCCTAAAGCAGATGCCCTATGCTGACCGTCTTAAAAAACTCCAGCTATACTCTGTCGCATATCATCTACTCAGAGGCGATCTCTGCTTAACATACAAGGCCATGTCAAACCCAGAGCTGTTGGACATGCTACACTTAAAGAAATCCAAATCCCTCAGAGCCACACGCTCCAGGGATCTAAAGCTTGTCATCACAATAAACAAAACATGCTGGAGGGATAAGTTCCTGACCCAGAGACTCCCCAGACTCTGGAATAGACTTCCCATACATGTCAAGCAGAACGCCTCTTTGGCCCTCTTCAAAAGGAACCTTGACAATTGGATGGGAAAAAGGAAATTCACCCAGTGGATCACGTCAGTTGCCCTGCTAGACAAGGGTCCGGGGATGTAAATAGTGTGGGAAGAAATAGCCAGGGAATTGTTATGGCTAGGCTTGTATAGGCCCTAGGGCCGATAGCCTAGTACTAACCTATGAACCTATTAACACTCTCACTCCTACTAAACATTCTGAAATTTTTGAACTGTTATTGTTCTGCTGTCTATTGTAAATTATACTGTCTGAATAAAAGCGAAGATTTGATCAGATGAACAAGTGGGAAGAGTTGTAAGAAGGACGGGTGGCTAAATGTACACAAGTACTGCTTGATTTGAAAGTAGAACTGGGAACATGTGCAGTCTTCCTTGCCTTTTAAGACAGCTGTTCATTTTCTGATAGTCAGAATTACTAGAGGGTATATGCTTCCTAAAGGAAGAAACACATATGTATATAGTTATATGCTAAAATGCATGTTTACAATTATTTTAATAGGAAAGTTAACCTTTTTATGGAGTTTAATTTTTTACTTGGAATTTTGAGGATAGCCTAAGGAGCCATTTCAGTTAATTGTACAAAAGGAGTCTGGAGGTTAAAATTTAAACTTTATGAGTTGGTTACTGAAACAGAGGAGAGGGCAACTCTATTTTCCTTGAACTGATAAATGATCCCAGGTTAATGAGAATATTAACATCAAATGTGAACATGCTAACTTGCCTAACAAATTGGGGAACATTTTGAGGACGTCTAAAGATCATCAAAAATATATATCCAACAGGTAGGACAGTATATAGCTATACTTCTAAATCCAGGTAAAATAGCACCATCTTCACAAAAGGCAAACAATAAGTCTTATTAAGCACTTTAGTCCTCTCTCCTTTAGACTGACTTCAGAATAAACTTATTTATTTAACTTGTCTATTCTATGGCGGCCACGGTGGTGCAGCAGTTGGCGTTGCTGCCTCACAGCAAGAGGTTTTCCGGTTCGATTCTTGACTGGGGTGTCTTCTGTGCGGAGTCTGCATGTCCTTCCTGTGGATGTGTGGGTTTCCTCCGAGTGCACCGGTTTCCTCCCACATCCCAAAGACATGGAATAGGTGGATTGGACACTCTAAATTGGCCCTAGGTATGAGTGTGTGTGTGCCTTCTGTGGAAGGTTGGGCACTGGGCTGGCAACTCAACACTGTAAAACTCCACTGCCAATCATGAGCAGACTGATGATCCGCTGTGGTGACCCCTAATCGGGAAAAGCCGAAAGAAGAAGATTTAACTTGTCTATTCTGAAGAAGTACATGTAAATGAGAGGATGAAACCATTCAATAATACCTAATTATGCCACAAGAGAAACATTTGAAATAGGAGGAACCTGTTTCATAAAAGAAATTAGGTTTTAATGTAGTACCCTCTGCATCATATACTGGAGACAGGAGAGAGAACTAATTTTAGTTATGAGAGCTCTTTATTTGGAAGTTGCTGGAGGAAAAATAAAGCACCCAAGGCAGATTTGCAATGTGCATAGCTAGAGTAAATGGCCAATTGGAAACCATAATTAATCTGTACATCTCACCTGGTACCAATGCAGTAACCTTTGACCAGATGCTAAGGAATTGCACAAGGTTTCAAGTGGGAATACAGATTTCAACAGGTGACTAGAATTTGGTAACCTCCATGGAGAAGCAGAGTAAAGGCCCAGGATGTGACATTTTGCCAGTAATATATATATTTCTTTGTAAATATCTGCATCAGATGGGTATGGCAGATCATAATTATGTTTTGAACGAGGTGCAGAAATGTGTGCACTATTCTCTATGACATGGCTCAGCAACCAGACTTGACAGGCTTGTATGTATTAAGGCACATTTGTAGCTGTTTATAAAGCTCCTCTATATGCCTAAGGTACTATCAGACCACCCTCCTGTGATTTTACAGACTGAACAAAAGCAAGACTGACAGTCACTGCAAGGCAGAGGTATACTTTGCAGGCAGGGGAACCTTTCAGGGAAAACTGGTGAGGAATTGAGCTGAGAGCACTCTGTTAAATGTGTGCATGTGGGGAGTAAAAGTCTTGGGAATGTTTTAAATTCTCATTCCATGTAAAATGATGCAACAGTACATGGACTACCAAGCAAGGGCTAAAATGAAACTAACTTTGTTGCAGGGAAAACTCACACAAATGAAACAGCAGAAGATGAAGGGTAGAATAATAGTACAGGAAGATTATGATAAGTGCAAAGCATATATTATTAACTGATGGATTATAAAACTGAGCAAGCTAAGATGGCTCTAAAGCACTACATTTCTGAGTCCTCCTCCAAAGCTTTGAAACACTTACTATTAAGACTGAGCTCACAGACGGCTGAGACAGGTAGCAAAGATAAAAAAAGAATGTCAGCTGTTACAAGATCCAGCAAAGATAACATTCACCTTTCTACAGTATTATGCAGACCTTTATACTAGCTCCATGTATCCAGAGGAGGGGATGACTCAGTGTAAATAATACTTAGTAGGAGTGGACCTAAAGAGATTGGACCAATTAGGTGTAGCTAAGGTGGTGAAAAAGATTTATTTTAGAGGAGGTGGAAAGGGTAGTCTTGGTCATGAGAAAAGTGAAAATTCCTCATCCAGATAGGCTGCCCCTGAAAATATGTACCCAGAAATTGTAGTTATTGGAAGTTGGGGAAATTTTTCCATCTCTTTCAACTTTCTGATTTAAAAGCTTGCATTTCCACTTGTTTCTTTCCTGTAACTAGTCTAGTTCAGATACAGATTCTTAATTTTAGCACTTGAATTTGTTTATTCGTGCTCAGCATTTGTTCAGAACTTGTTGTAAGCACTAAATAAGCTACAAATTACTAAAGCACTCAACCTTCCTCATTACCCAGAGGAAAACAGTTTTTGTACTTACTTTCCTCACTTGCTTAGAGAAAAACAGCTCTTGTACTCACTTTCCTCACTTATCTAGAGGAAAATAGTTTTTTATTCAGGCATGTCCAAGGGTCAGCTCCCAGTGTTCTCACCTGTCTATCTGATGAATCTGGGCATCTTAGGGCAATGTAGCAATTGCCTCATGTACACAGACAACCCTCTCCTCCACCCACCCAACACTACAACCTGTGAGAGATGCACTTATCTAGCCAAACTGGAGGTAAAGCTCTCTCCAACCAAGACTGAACTTGACAGTCAAGAGGAGAAGGTAAACACTTACACCACACCACCACACTTATCACATAGTCCCACTAAACCTACACCACCAAAATCCACACATAGAAACACAAAAACACTTGTGGAGGCCCTCAATAATAAACTGCTCAAGCAACAGAGACCTCCAAAGCAGAAACGCAAGGAACCTCCATCCCCCCAACACAACACAAATGACACACAGCCCACAGACTCAGTGTGCCACTCAACCACAGCCAAAACGGTAAAACAACATACCCAACACACTAGTCATAGGTGACTCTATAGTCTGATGTCCCACTCACCAGGTTAAACAAGGAAAAGGTTACTGTCAGCTGCCTGTCAGGTGCCAGGATCCGCCACATAACCCAGGCACTCAGGTCATTCCACAACAAGTACAAATATGATTGTCATTGTACATGCTGGTGTGAATGACCCGAGATGTACCTCCCTGGACTACATGAAAAGAGACATGGAAGAGCTCTCCGATTTGTAGCCCAAGCAGGTATGACCCTAGCCCTGAGTAGCATTCTGCCATTGCCCAGAATGATACCGCAGTACAAGGACAAAATGATTGACTTCAACAATTGGCTAAGATTCTGGTGTCATTCTAAGGGGATCTAGTATCTGTCTGCCTGGGATGACATGGTTGACAGACCACAATGCTTTGCAGGAGATGGCCTGCACCTGTCACCCCTGGGATTCCAGATTCTGTCCAAGGCTCTTGCCGCCCCTATAGTGCCTTTTTTAGGCAAGGTTCAAATGACAAATTCACCACCGTAACAGGAACAGGCAAGCAAAAAACTGAGGGTAATGCTACTCAATGCTAGAAGTCTAAATCTCAAAATGCACTCACTCGAGGCACTCCTTAAAATGGAGAACATTGATATCTATGCAGTGACTGAGACCTGGTTCAAGGTTCCAGAGAGCACCCATGCATTACCAGAATATAACTCATACCACACTTTTCAGACCCCTAACCTGGACCGGAACACCAAAGGTGGAGGTGTGTCCATATTCATTAAGGATATCCACACCTTCAGGCTAGATGCTCAGCATAATGCATCTGAGGTTATCCAAGTGCAACTAACTCTGGGCAAAACTGCAATCCAAATTATAGCTTGCTATAGATCCTCCACCATGACACAGGATTCCCACTCCTCTTTTCTTGATATACTGGAAAATATTAGGGTTCAACCAAACACCCTAATAATGGGCGATTTCAACTATCCCACCATTAACTGGGAAAACTACTCATGTACCAACTCTTTTGCTCAACGCTTTCTGGAATTAATAAATTCCAATGCCCTGGATCAACTTATTCACACCCCCACCAGGGGCAACAATATCATAGACCTAGTCATTACCAATATGAGTGACTGGTGTTCCACACCTGAAGTCAACTCCTCATTGGTCAGATCTGACCATAAGCTAATCACCCTAGATATCCACATCCCACCTCCTCCTCCAATTAAGGAAACCACGATAAAAAATTTCTCCAAAGCTAACTTCATGCTTCTTAAGACAGAAGTGGCGAACTTCATGACACCCATGCAGATGGACAATACAGTTACGACCGCTGAATCCTACACAAATGCAGTCTATAAGCACTTACACGAGTGCATGGATCATGCTACCCCAAACAGAACCAAGATGCTACCCTCCAAAAAAGGAAGCCAATCTGTTGGTCCCCTGCAATAAACAAACTCTACAACAGGAGGAAGAAACTGTTGCAAAAGACAATAAAATCCCATGAGTGGAGGAGCTCCCTGGTCAGCCTCAGTAAGAAGCTGAGATCCCTTATAAGAGCCTCCAAAGATAGCTACAAAAACAAAATTGACACTAATTCTAGGGACAACCACAAAGCATTCTACAGCTATGTCAAGAATCTCAATGGCAACACCCAGAACTGCTCTGAGTTACAGCACAATGGCATGAAAATTACAGAACCAACTGATATTACCAACATCCTGGCATATAGGTTCAGTGCTAACTTTACCCCCCTCTCACCCCCTAAAGAGCCCATATCTATACAGGAAGAATGCAGAGTCCATGTAATCACAACTACGCAGGTAAAAGATGTACTATCTAAAGCCAAAAACACAGCATCCATGGGACTGAACAACATCCCAGGCTGTGTTTTACACGAACTTCAGAATGAACTGGCTCCCCAACTAAGCACCATGTTCAGTTATAGCCTGTCAGGTTTTGTGTCCACTGATTGGTTTACAGCTACAGTTATTCCACTCCACAAAGGGGGAGCCACCACTGATCCTGGGAACTATCGCCCTATTAGCCTGACGAGTCTGGTCTGTAAGGCCATGGCACACATCATCATGGAACTCATAAACAAAGACATTGGAAACCTCCAAACTCTGGACTCCACCCAGTTCGGGTTTGTGAAAGGCAGATTATGCTTCCTGAACCTGATTGACTTTTTTGAGGCAGTCACCAAAGCCATAGATGAGGGTAAAGTGGTTCACACAGTCTATCTTGACCTCATCAAGGCTTTCGACACCATCCCCCATTCTGGAATTATAGCTCAACTCACTAAACTGGGTATAAATCCCTACATCACAATATGGGTTGCCAACTGGCTCACTGACAGAGCCCACGCTGTAAAAGTTGCAGACTCCAAATCTGACTTCAAACCAGTGACAAGTGGAGTACCACAGGGTTCAGTCCTGGGATCTCTCCTTTTTTAGTATCTACTTCTCTGAAGTACAGGCTAACACAGAAGGCCTTTGGCTAACGAATTTTGCAGATGACTGCAAACTAGGAGCCATAGTCGAGTCCCCAAATGATGTGGACATCCTACAGAAGGGCCTCACTGACACAGATGCCTGGTGTCAGAGCCATGGCCTCAATCTCAATGCCAAAAAGTGCATTGTCATCCCCTTTGGTAAAACCTCAGTACCCATGAACTACCACATAGGCAGCAGTCTACTTAATGCTGAATTTGTGATAAGAGACCTTGGGACCCAGGTGGACAGTAGTCTCTTCTTTGATAATCACATTGCCACAGTAGTCAGGAAATCCTTCTATGTGGCATACCACATCACAAAAGGGTTCTCATCCAGGAAAAAGAGGTCATTGTTCCCCTCTACTCGACACTCATTAGAACCATTATAGAGTACAATGCCCCTTTTGGGATGTACCTCACAAGACATCTGCAGCAGCTGGAAAGGCCAAAGATGTGTCTCACAAAGAGGATTACTGGCCTCAAACAGATGCCCTACACTGACTGTCTCAAAAAACTCTAGCTTTACTCCATAGCATATTGCCTACTCAGAGGTGATCTCTGCCTAACATATAAAGCTATGTCAAACCCAGATCTGTTGGACATGCTACATCTAAAGAAATCCTAATCCCTCCAAGCTACATGCTCTAGGGACCTAAACCTTGTCACCACAATAAACAGGACATGCTGGGGGGATAGATTCCTGTCCCAGAGACTTCCTGTACTCTGGAACAAGCTACCCATCTATGTCAAGCAAAGCTCCTCATTAGCACTATTCCAGAAAAATCTTGATAAGTGGATGGGAAATAGGAAATACACCCTGGTGATCACTTCTGTGACTCTGCTTGACAGGGACGCAGGAAATTAACTTTCTTGGGTGGCATAAGCCAGTGAACCTTGTTGGCTAGGCTTACTTAGGCTCTTGGGCCGATAGCCTAGTACCTACCTATGAACCTATGTTCGAGTTATAGGGAAATTGTTTTCCCTGAACTGCAGCAACTCTTTAATAAGGCAATTAGAAAAGCCATATCTCCCATTCCCAGAAAGAAGCAATTGTGATAGCCATGCCCAAGCCATAGAAACACCAGATTTTGCTGAAAGAATCATACGGTCCTTTCGCTATCAAGTGAATGCTGACCAAATGGGTTTTATCTGCAATAGAGCTACAGCAGACAACCTACAAATGCTGGTATCATGTAGTTTTTTTGCATAAAAAGCATTGGATAGAATTACATAGAATATTTTATTCACCTTGTTGCATCAACTCAGTCTTTCACATAAATTTAAATGACTGTTATAGCTGTTCTATATGATGACTCCACAGCTAGGGTCAAAGTGGGATCCTGGCTTTCAGATTCCTTTTTTTATTCAAAGAGGCCAGAGAGTGGTGTGTCCTCTCTCCTTTGTTTTTTTACATGAAACATTTGCTGAAGTGCGTAGATCTAATCCTTATAGTTACTGGTAATGAACATTTTAAAATTTTATGTTTTATGTACATGACTTACTGGTCCATTCAATAAATTCTAAACAGAATGTGGAGTGAATACTGTAAGCCTTGTCAGACTTTGGTGCTGTTCCAGGCTATAAGCTAAGCTTAAGGAAGATCAATATGCTGGGAATAAACTACACCTCAACAAAAGAAATGACTGTCAGGTATAAATTCATGGACAGAAAGAATAATTTTAAATATCTAGGCCTTAGTGTTTTATCATGTATACAGGAGACCTTGAATATAGTATACAATAATATTCTGAAAAAAATAATAATAAATGCAGTACTAGGGGCAATTACTCTTAACCTACCTCACAGAGCGCTGGTGCTTCAATGGTTTTCATTGCCTCAGTACCTGTATGCACTACATGGCCTTTTAAATATGCCTAAAAACAATGGTGTCACTGCTCAAAATATCCAACGACAACTCTAAAACACACCAAACACTTTATTGCAAAGCTTTCGGGTCCACACAGTACTGATGAAGGGTGTGGACCCGAAAGCTTTGCAATAAAGTGTTTGGTGTCTTTTAAATATGCCACCACCAATTTTTCTGAACAATTTGAGGAGACTGGAGTCAGACTCTTTATGGAAGAATAAAGTTTCAAGGGCAGGTACACAGTGACACTGTCTTTAGAAGACGGGAGACTAGGGCTTCCAAACATTGACATTTATGTTAAAGCTGGTATCTTGGGGATTTTTCTAGAAATTAAATAGCAGGGATTATGAAATGGCACAGAAAAGAATGTCTGGATAAAGCATAGGAAGAAGAGTTCAAATTTAGATCAAAGCCCTTGCACAAAAACACTTAGATCAGTATTTATTTCTTCTGTTGTTAATATTTTAGAATGGGCACAGACTCTGCAAAATATTAAAGTGTGGGAGAAACAGATCTACCTCCTATAGTTCATTTCCCTAGTCTGGGAATACTAAGATGAAAGTGGGATAAATGGATGAAACAACTCAGTGATTAAGTTATTGGGAACAATTATTTGTAAGCAACAAAGTTGTGGAACAAAAGTAGTTTGAGAGGGAACATGGACAGGACAGGTGAGGCAGCTGGTAAAAGAAAATGAAGAAGGTCTCAAGGAGTATAAAATTACACAAGCAAATGGAGAGACCTGAGTTAGTAGACCAGATACTGGAATCACAAAGTCATCAGGCCTACCACAGGCACTTAATAGGAGGATTGTATGCAGCTCTAAGAATAATGAAAACAGGGTCTACTAAAAATGAATATTTATTCAGGAAAATGATTTTAATCACCCTCTTCCCAAATAGTCAAAAAAGTTAATTTTGCTCCTGAAATATGCTAACAAATTAAAATACTAACACTTATTTGGTGTCAATGGCAATTTAAATATTTTTATACTCCCTCCAGTTTGGTGCAAATGTATTAATCAACACACAGTAGATGTGGAAGATGTTTACAAAATACCTCAGGGACTGGATGTACATCTTTTGGGAATGTCTCAAGTTAAATTAATTTAAAGTTGACTTGCAAGTCTTTATGTAGAGCTTTAGGAGGAGCCAATTAAGTTGATACCAGAATTATTTTTAATTTCTTTATGAGAATGCAGATCCCCAAAGTTTCCAGTGAGATACAAATTATAATTTTTTGTTATTAATGGTTGTTAATTGCTAAAACTGGAACTCTGCAGATCCTTTCTCATTAAGTTTCAATTGATGAATGAGATGTTCAGTTTGGAGTAATCACCTGCAGAAAGAAGTGCCCCAGCAAAGTTTACCTTTGGTGGTTACCAGGATTGGCTTATTAAGCAAATAAAATGTCCAAGAGTGACAGGACATAAACAATAATCAATTTTTTAGGGAATTCAGACTTCAATAACTATCAATCTTCAATAACAGAAAACTGGTGCTGTACATTAATAAATTCTGAAAAAATAATATCTAACTATTCTCAGTTACAGAAAACTGGTACCATAAAATAATTAATACATTTTGAGGACATCATCTTTATTTTTACTTATTTTTAATCTATATGTTTTTATCATGGTGTTTGAAGGTTTTAAACATTTTGATGCTGCTGAATCTATTTGTTGCAATTGTGTTTCTGAGGCAAAATCCATTGCCTCGGTACCCACTTATTATAGCCACCTTATTGACTCTGTACACTTCAGATGTCCACACATCAAGGGATCATACATATTACTATTTAAATTAAAAAATATACTCATATGCTCACACTATCAGAATCCATCCACAAGCTAGATTTTGACTCATGGTCTCCCAAGCACCAGTCACCTAATGCAGCCTGACCAAGTTGAAACATAAGGTTTTTTTGAGAGACAAAACAGAAAATACATATACAATTCTGGACAGAAGTAGAAAGAGAGACTTTGAAAAGACATCTAAAATACATATGTAAAGAATTAATGGACATTTCAAAAGGTTATGCTACTAAAGGCTTACAGGTGGGGGGATGGGATTGCAATGTTGTCATGAAAATGGAAATTGAAAAAAATGTGCATATTCCAAGTACTATAAATATTGATGGAAATAAGGGTATGGTAAAAATATTGGGGGCAACCAAGAACATGTTATTTTTGTGGGAAAGAATGACATTTTTGTAAATAACTGTGATAAAAGACATGTTATTTATGTGGAAATATAGGCCATGATGCAAAGAGATGTGAAATGGAATGATATAAATGTAAACAACTGGACATTTATGGATGAAGTGTAAAGAAGAATTAAATACAAAAATGGTGAAAAAGGTGGAAGATAAAGAACAAAATGGAAGAGAGCTGGATATAAAAATAGAAGATAACTTGGATAAAGAATAGAATAATAATAAAGGAGCAGAGAATGAGGAGGAGAAAGAAAAAACTGAAAATTAGTGATGATGAAGAAGATTACAAACAGAAAATATATGGCATGGAAATGTATTTATTTTTTATTTAACATTTGATTATTGGGAAAGACCAACTTGGAACAAGCCAATTTTCAGCAGAAGCCCAGGGAGAAACACTCCAAATGCATGTCTTTGTAATGTGGGATGAAACTCATGCGAATGCAGGGAGGACATGCAGGCTCTGAACAGAAGGCACACCAGTTGAGAATTGAACCAGCAAACCTCTTGCTGTGAAGCAACAATGCAAACCACTGCACCACTGCACTGTCAATTTTATATGTTATATTATATATATATATATATATATATATATATATATATATATATATATGTATGTGTGTGTGTGTGTGTGTGTGTGTGTGTGTTGTGTGAAATGAGTGTTGCTGGGAAATAGCAGTATTGTGTAGGAGAGCAGTGAAGATATTAAATGTAACATTAGTAAGAATGGAAAAATTAACTATTGTAGATCTAAGATGCAAGATAAACTATATAGAATTATAGCTCTAGATGCTCATGTAATTCATAAAGAAAGGGAGAATTTATTTCAAACAGATGCTATATTATGTAGTAGTGAACAAGAATATTATAACAAGATATTTCAACTGTAACTTAAGGGATAAAAGAAAAAAAGGGCAGGATATAAGAAAAATGATTGAAGTTATGAAATGTAAATTGACTATATGGAATAGAACATTATAGATATACACAAGAGGTGTCCTTAAATCCGAGATTGATTACTTTATAATATCAGAAGGAATAACTACAGTAGAAGGGAAAACTGTTGTAAGAGGTTTTACATCATTTGAAAATATGGATGGAGATGAATGAAAATAAAGACTATATTTAACAAAGGAAGGAAATAAATGAAAAATAAAAAAAATAATTATATGACTATGGAGGGATCATATTACTTCAGGGGTATTTTATGTTAATTGGTCTTAATGGTGGATTATTTTTAAAAGAAAGTTGAAAAAAAGTTTTATATAATGGCAGAGTAAGACAAGAAAGGTGGACAAAGATAGATATTTAGAAATTTATGAAAATCCTTTTGAAAAATTAGAAAAGAATGAGAGTATTATGATAAAGAAGAATAATTATGTAAATGAAATTATGAAAAAAATAAGGAATTGTTAAATAATGAAATGTATTTACTACAAGGAAAAAAGCAAGAAGTATCAGCATACTTAAGTAGAATAGTCAAAGTGGATAGAAGTATAATGAAACTGTTTACCACTGCATAACCGAACACATGGCAGTCAAACCCAACAATGATCGATTCCGGTAACTGAATTTTTGCATGTCGAACAGTCAGAATGTTGCAAACCCACCAAATGCAACATTTTTGACCACTCTACATCCAAAACGAGTGCTAACATGGGTCACAAAGGGGGCACGGGTTTGCAATTCGATACAGTTGCGTTCAGCAATGTGCATATTTGCAGCACTCCTTTCAGTCATCAGGGCTAGACATCCGTCCGTCGGTAATATGGTGGTAAACCTAATGAGACAAGTGAAAAAAAAAAAGGAGAGTTAGAAAGAAAAACACAGATTATGGAAATTGTAGTTCATTATGTGGAAGAAATGCTTTAAGAAAAAAAGAAAGAGTGTAATAAAATATGGGAAGTAAAGCAATTATCAGATCAAGCAAACAAGAAATTTGAAAAAAAGACTACTTTACATGAGTTAGATAAAGTGCTTAGATAGGTAAAAAATAGATTCAGCAACAGGTGTGGATGGAATAGGATATGAAACGTATAAAAATATAATGGAATGGCAAAAAGAATATTGGTTACAAGTTTTGAATGAGTGGTTAAACAAAGACTTTGGTTATAAAGAATTGCGTAGTAGAATATTAAAATTTATACGGAAAAAAGGAGGAAAAGATTTACAGAATAATACAGATTATAAGATATTTATGAAAATAATACAGAAAAGATGGGAAAATAAGACAGAAAATATAATGGAAGAAAATTTATATGATATGGAATGAAAGGGATGTCAAGAGTTGCTAATGATATTAAAAGAGAATTTGTGGATTATATTTTAAACAGAAGAGAGAATTGAAAATTTATGGTATGTGATATTAATAAAACTTTTGATATAATAGAGCATGAGACATCATGGGAATTAATGAAGACATAAAAGTTTAGAAATTAATTTAAAAAGTTTGTATGACAGCATATGGTTATAATAACATAAGAATTCTATTAAATAGTTGGTTAAGTAAAGAAATCAAGATGAGTAATGGCATACTTAAGTAAAATAATATTGTTAGGTGGGTTGCAAATTGGCTCACAGATAGAACCCACAGTGTGAAAGTAGAGGACTCCAAGTCCGACTGCCGACCAGTCATGAGTGGATCAGTCCTGGGTCCTCTCCTGTTTGGCATATACTTCTCAGACGTCCAAGCCAACATGGACGGACTCTGGCTGACCAAATTCGTAGACGACTCAAAGCCGGGAGCCATTACTAACTCCCCAAGTGATGCAGACATCCTACAGAAAGGCCTCACTGAGACCAATGACTGATATTGAAACCATGGCCTTAAGCTTAATGCCAAAAAACACATCATCATCCCCTTGAGAAAAACTCAGTTCCCGCTAATTACCACATCAATGGGAGCCCACTGAACACTGAAGTCATTATAAGAGATCTGGGGACAGGTTTACAGCAACCTCTTCTTTGACCACCACATAGCCACTATGGTCAGAAAGTCCTTCTATGTGGCACATCTCATTACTAAGGGTTTTGCATCCAGGAAGAAAAAAGTCATCATTTCTCTCTACTCTTCTCTCATTAGACGAATCAGAGTATAATGCCCCATTTGGCATGTACCTCACTAGACACCTGCAACAGCTGGATAGGCCACAAAAGAACCTCACAAAGAGGATCCTAGGCCTTAAACACATATCCTACATAGACAGACTCAAAAAACTCCAGCTATTCTCTGTTTCATATCGTCTACTAAGAGGCAATCTCTGCTTGACTTACAATGCCATGTCTGACCCAGCTCTGTTAGAAATGCTACATCTAAAGAAATCTCAATCCCTCCACACCACACACTCCAGTGACCTCAACCTCATTACCACAATCAACAGAACATGCTGGAGGGACAGGTTCATAACCCAGAGACTGCCCATGTTCTGGAATAGACTTTCCATACATGTCAAGCAGAGCACCTCATTGGCCCTCTTCAAGACAAATCTTGATGAGTGAATGGGAAATAGAGAGTTCACCCCAGTGATCACTCCAGTGGCTCTACTTGATAGAGGCACTGGGAACTAACGTCGGACGGCACAATGCCAGGGCACTTCTATGGGCTAGGCTTGTAAAGGCTCTAGGGCCATTAGCCTAGTACACACCTAAGAACCTAAGACAAGGATGTCTATGAGCTGTATCTTATTTGCTTTAATTATGAATATAGTAGTAAGCGAAGTAAACTGCAAACTGAAGAATGCAAAATGATGCAAACAGGTGTAGAGATTCCAGGTTTAATGACATATGCAGATGATATAATTATAATAACTAAAATAGTTTATGGATAAGCAAAGTTATGTTTTGCACAGGCGAATGTTTAAAAGAAATATGTATGTCATTAATTAAGGATACGAGTAAAGGTCTTGAAGATATGAAAAAGATGGGGGGATACAATTCACAATAAAAGAAATTTCAGTGCTGGAAATACATTTTGGTTATAAAGAAGCAAGTAGAGTACAAAGGGGAAAATTATTAAAGGAATTTGTATTTTATGGAAAACATATAGATTAACTTATAAGAAAAAAGTTAGTTTGATAAATTCAGTATCAATGGGAAAAACAGTGCGTCTATCAAGTATGTTTATGATTCCAAGAATATACGAGCAACAATTGAATAAGTTTTACATTTATATGGGATTCTAGATTAAACTAAAGACAGAAGTATTATATATCAATAAAGATAAAGGAGTACTAGTATTGTTAAATCCAGTGGTATTTTCAGCTTCTTTAAATTTGTACAAAGTATTGAAATGGATGAATGAGAAAAATGAGAAACTGGTAGCAAGAATGTTTAAACACAAGTATGGAAAAATTTGAAAATAATAAAAAGAAATAAAAGAAAAAATAAATATTTTAATGAGAAACAGAAAATTATGAAGAAAAAATGTGGAAAATAAAGATTGATAAGGTAGAAGATAAGAAAACATGGTATAAAAATGTAATGGTACAAATATTACCGTGTTCATCCATGGAAAAAAAACGCTAGAGGAAAAGATTAAAGCTAAAAAAGTAAGAAAAGCTGCAGTAATAAAGTAGGATGTCAACATTTTTATGGAGGCGAAGAATAAAAAAAGAAATTACTATTGAAAGTAAATATGCCTTATAAAAAGAAAAATGAGAGATTATGTTTATATTATGGTAAAGAAGAAACCAGAGAACATTTTTTTCTGAAATGTAAGAGGGTTAAGAAATTATAGGAAAATGATGTGAAGAGAATTTTTTCAGCTGTAAAAGAGAATAGTAATATCAATATGGATATGAATGAATATGGATATTACACTTTCATAGGTTGTGGGTCATTTTAAGCCTAGCCGATTACCCTATGTGAGAATCAAACCATGCACCTTGTATCTACAAGGTAAACACCTTAACCATTACGCTAACCTCCCAAATATTATAAGAATAGAAACAAAGAATATAGAATAAGAATGGGCATTTTTTATTTAGTATGGGTGATTTCGGATTACAGATTACCTGAAATTATGTTTAACAGGAAGTGGATATTGTCAACAATATTAAGAAATATCTGATGGCAGTTATGGAAAAATAGTGAGGGATGTAATTTTGTGAGGACTGTGTAATTTTGCAAATGCATACATTTATAAATATGTAAAAATGTAAATTTAATGCATAAATGAATAAAGGACTCCTACTCTTTTCAGTAGGTGCTGTGGAATCTTTTGTATCCAGCCAAGCTACAACCAGCTCAAGCAGGTGGGACCTGGTTTGACATTTCATCCAAAGAACAACACACTTAGAAGTGCAGCAACTGACTTATGTTGCACTACAGTATCAGCAATTAATATTCTTGGTATGAAAATAGAACCCACAGCCTTCTGCATAGTATGTTACCTGTTACACCACTGACCCTGATTGCGAATCATGTAAGTATGAAACTCTCTGACATTAACAGACTGATATCCTCAAGTGATTTACCAAAGGAAAAAAATTAAAGATGGTCTGGCCTGGTAGTTAGTATGAAGCATTAAAGCTCTTGTCTCCCAGAGGTTCAGGGTTTGACTCTGAGTAATGTCACTTAACTAGACAGTGCCCCTAACCACTTATTAATTTCACACACACACTGTTTGCTGTCTGCTAGCTGGTTCTTTATTGTTTCATAGGTTCACTCTACATGTGTACAAGTTTCAGGTTGTGGAGTAATGTAATCTCCTATTCTGAAGCTGTTGCTTCTTTCTGCGCTCATCTCAAATCTCCCAACTGTATGTTTGAGCTGATGCTCGATTCTGGGGCACTCTGCTTAAATTCCCCATGGCTAGAAGCTGACACTTGGCCTGCAAGCAAGCTCCGTTATTTTCCCGTCCTGACGCCATTCCTTTTCTTAAAGCAGGTGGAGTATTTAAACATTTTTATTTTCTTAAAGCAGACAAAATATTTAAACATATTTAAAGTTATTTCTTAAAGTGGGCAGAACATTTAAAGTATTTATTTTTAAAGCAGAGCATTTTTTTTAAAATAGTGCATTTTTAAAGTGGAGAAAACATTTATGTTTAAAGCAGAGACATTTTATTTATTTTTTAAGCCAGACTAGGGCTCCCAGCCAACACCAGGCCCCAGTTAACTGCCTAGGTCACATAGTGCTAGATCTGGCTCTGCCTATCACAGAGAGAGGGAACATTCTGAGTAGAACTTCCTGTGGACTGGTGGAGCTCATTAAGTTGTGCTGAGTAGGGAAGCAGTGGAGGCAGTGCCCCTGTGGCTAGGCAGGCACAACCACAGGCTGCACCTCATGCTCTACCCTGTACACAAGCAATAGCTGTATTAGCACAGGGGTTGGGATTAGGTCAGTGAAAGTCTCTCATCAGCTGCAGTATGACAGTGTCTCACTTAGCTTGTCCCACACTACAGTGTCAGAAGATGTGACTACTACAACCTGCCATGGAACTAAGGACTCTTTACACACCTGCTCTTGCAGATAGGAGACCCTTTGGGCATGGGTCACACATGGGATCCTGTCACACATGGGTTCCTGCCAAAGTGTGGAGGCTGCAGAGCAGGAGTCATGAGGTGCAAGGATAGATGTGCCCAAGCTTTGAATGTGCGATCTCAAAACATTGAGCTACCATTTTGTTATGAATGACATGAAGTGAACAGGTATGTCACTTCTGGGATGAACTTGAGAGATTCTCTATATAAAGCAATGGCCACTTCTCCTTTTCAATCTTTTGGAACCTGCTGAGATTATGCCCATATAGTGAGTTATGCAATGCTTCCTATCCTTCTCCTAAGATCACTTTCATACCTAAATAGTTATGATTGCCCGACTTTCAGACCCTCTGTTCATTCTGGATCAGCTGCATGAGCTCATACTGAGTTCATCTGGTAGCATTTTTAAAGCCTGAATCTAAGCTGTTTAGGTAACCTCACTACTCATTCTCATAACAGCTTTGCATTTGGTGTCCAGTGGGATACAGACTTGTTATTCTCCCTTATAATTTCTTCATCTGGTGCCTATTTAAAATACAGAAGAACCGAGAAAACTGAGGATAGGCAATCTCATAAATATTCTGTACCCAGGTGATCTCACATGCAGATAACTTAAGCTTTCAAAATGGTTGTCAAGTATTTTTAATCCTAAGTAAAGGATATATAAGTTTTCTCCAAAAGCACCTAAAGAGAAAACACTAGAGAGAAGAACATTTTTTACAAGAATGTGGCATGGTCATGGCCCACGATATTTTTTTTCAGCCGCATGTACAGTACAAAGGGAATCTTTGCAATGACTGATTTGGTTAATTTCCCTCCTCCTAAGGAAAGGATATAATTGTGGAGGCTCAGTAGTTTGTCTCACACAATGCAGTTATTCACAATGTTGCTGACTCCATTTTGTCAATTTTTTTACTCATTTTTTTTTTTTTACAGATTTATTTTAATAGAGAGGGACAGTAAGTTTCATTGTGCTCTGTGTCTTTTCTTAAACAGATTTATGCAAATACAGAATGACAGTAAGTTACATTGTACATTGAGTCTACCATTTATGAAGGCAGTTCAGGTTTGCTAGATTGAGAGATGATCATTCTGATGAGGAGCATGCCCCTTACCCCCAATATGCAGCTATTCTGAAGATGATAATTATATCTAGAGGTGCAGAAACCATAGCACAGCTTGAACTGGGGGGAGGTTCTAGTGTGAGTAACTACAGGGACAAATTCCATACTGTAGTTAATAGTACATATAACTTTGGGATACATTTCATCTAAAAGAATATGAAATCATTTTTTTGGTGCAATTCCGCAGCACACCTAGTGTGGTATCAATGTCCCTCACTCACCTCCCATTTAGATATCCCTATAGCCAAGTTGTATTGCTTCAGAGAAAGGCAATGTTCCTTTAAGGACCTTCCATTTCATACTTTCACATACTATTTATGGTACTATAGAATTCTCCACTTCCTATTTTTGCAAAGGAAAACAAAACAGATAGTACAGAGAGGTCTATGTCACTCACATAAACACTACTTAAAGAGTATTTAAATATGGTGTGTATGTGGGTATATTCATTTTGTGTTTTTACATGGGTTTGTGAATGCAGTTTGTGTTTCTTTCACATTGCAGTTTTCAGTATGCAATATGTTTGAGTCAGGTTTTATCGTTTTTTCAGTTTCTACATAGTCAATCACCTGACCTAGTCCCTGATAGTCTGAAAAGCAAATGAAAAGCAATTGGGAAAAATCCTGTGATGAATATGAGAAGTCAAGTTGTTGATGGAAAATAATTCATTGAGTCACAACAGAAGCTAAAGGCACAAAAATAAGGACCAGACATGCATTTCAAAGAGAATCCTTCCAAGAAACTCAACAGCCACAGTATTTCAATGACAGGATAGTATTACTAGACATTACTGCTACAGCTATTATTACTGGTGGAGAAGGATATAAAGTTACCAAACATTTAATCGATTTGTGCCTTTTGGTCACTAAATAGGAAAAACTACATCCTCGCAGTACTACTGAAACATCATCCTATTAGTTATATGAAAAAGGGGGTACAACACAATGCATGAGTTATACCTGGACTGCCCACCAAAAAACTTACATTTATTCAAACACATTTTCAAGTGTTTAAGTCAAACATATGCTTAACTATATTTCTAATGGCACTTAGTCCTAGATATCTACTACTACTGTTACTATTAATTCATAGTCCAGTCTGAGGAATGTGCAGTTCATAGACTTCAAAGTCAAGACAGTAACTAAACAAAATACTCTGCAGTCATTTATGATAAGATAAGTCTCTCAAAATGACGAGGTAAATACACAGTTCACCACCTTGACTTGGGAATAATTATTTGTCAAAAAAATGCTGCCACAATGAAAGCTTGACTCACTGGAACAAGTACAACAGATAATACCCTAGAAGCACATAGGAAGTTTAACTACTCAGAAATCTACAGTTATGGTTCAGTGGCCTGTTTGACTGTAGTTGCAGCAATGGTACAAAGTAAATCTTTCCTGCTGTGTATATGAACACTCATTCAGTATTTAATGCCGTGTGTTGTATTGCTGTACAATACATTTTCCTTACAGTTTGCAAGTTATGTCTAGCTGCTAGACACCCCCCACACATGATTACACGCACAAACAAACAAACACACACACACACACACACACACACACACACACACACACACACACACACACACACACACACATGCAAGTCCCAGTACAGTACCAATTATGTAGAGTAGACTGTGTACAGCCTTGAAAAGGCACAGGTCAAATAATGGAATTCTAATAGATGCATGGCACTGACAATATCATGAGGAGTTTTTTATGAAACTCCATGGCTACGTACAACAATTTCATAACTTATGCCTGCAAAGAAGTACTTTGAAAAGTGAAGAAAAATTTGCTTCTTCCATTTTACTTCATGGTCAGTGTGTTTTAAAAATCTTGTCCACCATTTATTCTACTTTTTTATTTACCACTTTTGCTATCTTCTTTGTTCTTTGCTGCTGTATCTAAAAGTGGACAAAAATGGTAAGTAATAATATTGCATACACTGAAATGATGTTAGTCACTTGTATCTCCTGATCTTAAACATTTATAAGTATAGGGCATGCTCAAGACTTGCAGCCTGCCACTTCAAAAATTACAACTGCCATGAAATGAAATTTATCTGAGAATCACCCAAGTTTTCCTGTGTTTTCTTCCAAAAGTAATGTTATTTCCTGTAACTTACTTGGAACTCCACAGCCACGTTCATCGCTATTATCATGGCAATCATTGACCCCATCACAATGAAAGTACATGGGTACACATCTCCCATTGGCACAAGGAAATGAGTTGGAGCCACACTGCAGTGTGGGAGGTTCATTTGATGGATCTGCAACACAAGCTTGATTAGTAGAATCCAGTTTCATACCATATGGACAGCCACACACTCGCTGAAAATTAGGCACTGGGAAACAAAAGTGGCTGCAGTCACCATTGGGGTTTAAGTGCCTGTTGCAAGAATTTGATCCTAGAAAATAGAAAACATGAATCAGAAATTAAATTTCAGAAGTTTGCATGAACTAAGTAAATATGCAAGAATAAGGTACTATCTCTCCATTTATTATGTTCAACAGTGAGAACTATGTGTCTTGTTAGAGTACTCCCTGTTTGCGAAATAACTGTTTATTTTGTTCATTGAATGAAGCATGTTTGCTAATTATTCAGAATACATTAGTGTAGCACATGTCACTACACAAATAGAATTGATACCATAGAACATGATTTTAACGAGAACAAATATAAATTCAAACATGTAGTGCAAAACATGTAGTGCAAATAATAGCTTAGATAACCAGATTTCCAGGGTTCTATGACTCCTGAAAAGTTATGGTGCCTTCCATTTACATGCAAATCACATACAGTTTACTGATTCAGTAATTTTTTTGATATACTATGCTCTACAGTTAAACATACAACAATGTAATAAAAATGCCTGCATACAATGGTAGCTTTTTATAATTATGTGATTTAAAATGCTAAATAATCATTCTTTTTTGACAATTTACTGATGTAAACATATAAAATTATGTGTATATCTGGCTTCTAATTAAATTGATAGATACTCTAGGAGACCCTCATATAACAACTTAACTTTTAATGAGGACTGTGTCAGTAGAACAGCAAACCTAATTTTACTGTACAAGTTATCTGTTAATGCATATCAGTGATGCAAAACAATCCACACTACAAAGGGAATTTCAAATGGGCTTAAAGCCTTTTTTTCTTAACAGTATATTAACTTGTATTTCTCTTTTATTAGATAAAGTAATGATAGTGGGGTAGTGGCTGCCTGATTTGTATTTCATTGTTCAGCGTGAAACTACAGAACATCTGTGCTTTTCCATCCTTCTTTTTCCATGCACTGCTATACAACACCATCTCCCCTGAATGAAAGGGTGTTTTTACACCAAGGAAGGTAGGAGGAATCGTAAGTTACCCACAGGATATAAATCACTGAGTGGTTTGAATAAGATGTCATCTATTTAGCCACTTACATCACAGCATTTAAGCCACATCAGTACAGAAATCTGCAGGCTGTATTTGAATCACGTCAGGAAAGATTAAGTCAGTGAATTTTAGTCAAAAAGGTTTTAGGTCTAGAAGAAACACTTATTAGCATACAAACATGTAAGTCTAAAAATACATGACAGATGTCAGCATAACACATACATTAATAGTGTGACAAATAGTACTAGTTATGTAGGAAGTGATTCACTGAATTCTATTGTTACTCTGCTCATCTTAAAATTGTAGGGTCTTCTATTATCTTTGGGAAACATAACCCTTATGCAGTCATTGCTAAGAAGATTATTGTAAAAGAATGAATCAAAGGATTGTGCTTCCACTGTTTTTTTTTTTTTGCTAAGGCATTCAGAATATGGAATGACAGGCAATATACTAGGAACCGAGTCAAGAAGACAGAAGCACTAATAACAAAGTAACACTCCAAGGTTTTGTGCTGTAAGACTTTCTGAAAGGTGTGCCTATTAAAGGAACAATAGTGTGTAATGATAGTGAATACTTTAGCATAATGCACAAAAATACATATAAAAATAATAAATTAAAATGACATACTCACAATACAACTAGTCAGTCATACAATTTATTATTTGATTTCTGATATTCACAGTGTGCCTGCTTAAAGTTAGCTTTCAAAATGACATCTGTCAGTAAATCTCATGCATGCATTATTTTTATTTACAGCTTAAAAACTGACAAATTGTTTTACAGATATCTGAACTGCTACTGTAATTAAGAAAATACAACCAACAGCATGTACTGGATTTTTAAATACAAATTAAGTAAATGTAATAAGAAATCCACTAATTTACCAAATGATTCAGAAACTGAAAAAAAATATCTTTATCACATATTGTCCTTTAATGCAATACTAATGACAACCCCATGGCTCGCATTATTTTACCATTTACTCTTTCCCAAAGTGACTTGATGTGATTTTGTTTTTCAGCTAAAGCTTCTTTATCCTGCAATATGCTCTGCATCCCTATAAAGAGGACATATTACCATACTTCCTATAAATCCAATTTTTTTCATTCATCTAGAATGTCAGTATTCTGAGTAGCTAACTCTGCATACCTACAGGTGGCTCAGGTGAAAATCTCCGAGACTGGGTTGTCCAAGAGTCACAATGCCAAGTAACTCCATAAAGATTGCTGTTTTCCATAGGAAATTACTGCTAGTGAAACTTCTAAGCAGGCACTGGCACCGATTCCCTTCTTTTGGGTGAGTTCTCCCTTCTTTACGTTGGTGTGAATGTGGTGTATATAAGTTGCGGTATGTAGCCACATTACGGGGGTGCAGGGAGCTTCCCTTTCTTCAAAAACACTTATATTTTACTTTCCCACCATTCTGTCATGCAGGAATTAGTTTTCAGTATTTCTTATGCCTGGTATTTTACCATTCCATGTTTTATAGCAGAACCAACTAATAGCTTTGAAGAAGTTTGTAAATAATAACAGAACATTTTTGATGACTGTCTTTATCTTCTTTTCCATCTTCCATGCAGATTTACATAGGCCACTCATTTTATTTTATTTATTTATTTAAAAATTATGGGAATAATATTTATTTTTTGTAAATATTAAGAATTTCTTACCACGGCAGGGTTAGACACATGGTGGTAAGAACCTTAGCTCTAGATGATTGTCGCTGTTGAAGTGACGCCCCAACCTCATATGCAGAAATGGGAAAAAGGGGTTGTGGATGGATGTATTAATAATTTCATAGGTGCTTAAATTCCTCTTCGTCTACATGGTCATCCTGTCAGTCAAAGGTGTCAAATTTCATGTGATGTACACCTGATCTAGCAACTCAGCTGTGAATGACAGCTAAAAGTAGCAGCAGAAATTACTTGTATATACTGCGGTGGTGGTGCTGCGGTAGCATTGTCGCCTCATAGCAAGACGTTGTCCCGTTTGATTCTCAGCTAGAGCGTCTTCTGTATGGAGGCATACGTGAATGGGGCGTGCCTTCGTTGAAGGTTGTGCGTCAGGGTTGGTAACCCGGTATGTAAAAATCCACTACCAATCATTAGCGGTCCCGAGTTCCGCTGTGGCGACCCCTAACCGGGAAAAGCCGAAAGACACAAACAAACAATGTATAGCAGTAGTTTCTATGCTGTGTGTTAAAATAATGTTTTGAGTAAGCCATGATCCTCTTGCAGGAAGGCCACCCCTTGTGCCTTCACTTCAAGTACTGTGTAGTGTAACTGTATCTTACAGTAAACAAAAACTCCCTCTTGTACTTGCTTAGCTTGCCTTAATGCATGTGTTTTGGAATAAGAGGGAATAGGGAAAAAGCTATAAAGGAGTGCTAGGGGTCAGTTCTGGACAAGCCCATCCCTGTGATGTTCTCCAGGAGGAAGCATGATGGTAAACAAGTTGCTGAATTTGGCCTTGACTGGAGATGCAGACAGGTTGCAACAAGTATTTCACCAGCAATGGAAGATCTTCTTCACTGCTGTCTTATTAAGGGACAACTTACATGGCATCAGTAAACCGTGACTGAGCCAGCTTGCAAGGCATTTGGCCTCCCAAGAAATGTAGCTGGCAATCAGAAAGTAGTTTGTGGAAAATCACATTCACGTACCATCCTCAGTTCTCTGCAAATGGAGTAGGAAATAATTCTTCCTAACTTGTTTATGTACCAAATCTCTGCCACATTAGCACTGTGGACTGCATCAGCACCTGCAGGCAGGGAGTTCTTAAAGGCCTTAATGTTAGAATGACTACCCTTATCTCTAAATACTGATGAAGGCTGTTCTCTGTCTGTACCCATATTCTTTGGACTGTCTTCCCTTGACAATACCCCCCACACCCTAAAGCAGATGTATCTGCTGTATCTGGTGTGGAGCAGATGCCCTAATTTCAGTCCTACTACACTCCTGCTATAACCCTTGCCTTAAACACATAATCTCCTGATAAGACTGTTTAGTCTTATCAGTACCACATACAGATGCATGATGTGACTCTAAATAGATATTTAACATACTTTATTGTTTGTATATGTACTGATCATTATATACATCTTTGTGAAGGAATTAATAATGTGTGCTCATCTATATTGTCTAGTTGAATATACTAGAAACATGTAAAATATATTGTTTGTATGTCTTGCATATGTGTTTCTTTGGAGCTTTTCTCCCCGGGCCTCCACTGAAAATGGACCTATCCAGTTGGACTATCCCGGTTAACAAATGTAAAATAAAATAAATAAATAAAATAAATCTGTGGTGACAACCACTATGTGGGTGGGAACTTTGAAGGGAGTGTCTGCTGTCAGATTTCATGCAGAAGATGACAATTTCAAGTAAGACTGCAAGTCTTGGACAGCTTTATGTGCTACATCATGGCATCTGTTAACTGAGCAAACAGAACTATATCTATTGCAAAACTCTCTCATGAAATCTGATTATCAGAGCCATGTGAATAGCTGCTGCCATGAATCTCAAGTCTTTTAGGCACAGTTAAGCATGGGCTGAATAAGCATAAATGAGGTGAATCATTTGATGTTTTATAATGCCCAGTATTGGCCTGATGAAAGTATTCAGGTGAGAGGGCTACATCTGTGATTTTTCTGTGAACACTAATTCTCAGCCACTGAAAGAGAGTCAGAAAAGGCTCCCTCATAAAAATTAGATTGGTCCATTTTGCAGCAGTTAGGAGCTAGTCATCTAGGTAAGGAAATATAATCATCTGCTTCACTTTAACTACAAGCATTTATCTGATGAGCACCCTAAGGAGCTGATGTGAGACAAAATGGAATATTGCAGAATTGACAAAGGATGTCTCCCACCTGGAAGTATAGAAACCTACCTGGCATCTTGGCAACCTTTATGTGAAGGTAGATATTCTAAAGATCCAAAGAGCGCATCCAGTCTCCTTTGGAGAGACAAGGAAGGATAATCTACACTATGACCACACAAAGGTACTCTTTGGAAATGAATTAGTTTAAGCCCCTCAGAATGAATATGTGCCTCAGGTCTTTTGTGTTTTTTTTTAGGAACTAAAAAAAACTAAACTGAATTCTTTCTGATATGGTGGGGTCTCTTGTATGGCTCCTTTATGTAAGATATTTGAAGATTTGTTGTTGCATTCTTTTTGTTGTGATGGGACATCTGGCAAGGGGAGAGAGAGAGAGAGAGAGAGAGGACGAACAAGGGTATGGAACAGAACCATATAGCATTGGGATATTAATTGTTCTGATCTTCTTTTCTGTTATGGTCAGCCACTTATTACATGTGGACAGAAAGATCACCCTTGACTTCTTCAAGATTGTGACAGTCAGGCAAGGTCTCATGGGTTAGATTACTGTCCTCCTAAAGAAGAGTCATGGTACCCCTTGTCTTGTAATTTTTGCAGGCACTGGACTGACAACAATTTCCATAGTTAGCTTGATTATGGCAGTTCCTCATGGGTCTCTGATTATTTTATAGCTGCTGGCTATGTCAAAACCAAAGCTGATGTGGGCTCTTCTGCATTCTTAAAAATATCCCTTAGGAAGTTTGAAATTTAATGCTGAATATTGGGAGGAACTTGTCCTCCTTTCTCCATGTTCTCATGGTGGGCTTTTACTTATGTGTCGAACAGAAGATTACTACCGAAAGGAGAAAATAGGAGCATACAAAATGTTACACCGATATCCTAGGAATAGGAGCATACAAAATGTTACACTGATATCCTAGGAATAGGAGCATACAAAATGTTACACTGATATCCTAGGAACAGGAGCATACAAAATGTTACACTGATATCCTAGGAATAGGGGCATACAAAATGTTACACTGATATCCTAGGAATAGGAGCATACAAAATGTTACACTGATATCAAAGGAATAGGAGCATACAAAATGTTACACTGATATCCTAGGAATAGGAGCATACAAAATGTTACACTGATATCCTAGGAATAGGAGCATACAAAATGTTACACTGATATCCTTGGCAAGTCTATATGCTGTAACTATGTTTTACAGTAAAGTAAAGAACAATGCTGTTACCTGCTGGTCTGGCTGTACTACCTGCAGAACTGTGTGAAAGCTATATGATGAGGGTCACAAATGATGCCATACTTGTCATCAGAGACTGTAACTTGCACTTTAATTCTCTATTTGGCAAACCTTCCAGTGACTGGCTCATCTCAGACAGCTCACATTGGAATCATAACATATGCAACACGTAGTTTATGATCCCCACTGTGAATGTGGAGGATGCATAAACCACTTAACCAAGCCTGTCCGTGGCTCTATAGTCTTTAATTGAAGGATAAACAGCTGGATTCTTTGGAATAGGAACTTTCTTAAGAGCTGCCACAGCAAAAATGGAATCTGGCTTAGGTGTATCTGTCCACCATGCCCAGTCTTAGAGAGACCATGACCTTCTCATAACAGGTGTCATAATATCAAGATTTTTCCATGCTCTCTTTACCACAAGGTATACCATCCTGTCATGTGGACCTCCTGTGAAAAAGGTTAGAAGATACAGAAGGCCTCCTACAGAACATGTGGAGGAGAGGCCATGGGGTCTGCAGGCCATCTTCCTTATGTCTCATTATTTATTTTATTTATTTATTTGACATTTGTTAACCGGGTTGATCCAACTGAGCCAGTGGCCCATTTCAGTGGAGAACTGAGGCGAAAAGTTCCAAATACATAAATTATAATATTGCTAGGAAGTATATACAATTATAGGTAAATCACATTTGATGCAGTATATACAATTAAATCACATTTGATACAGTGATGCAACAAAAGCAAATTTATACAGTGACTCTTTAGAAAGAACATAAAAATAGTATGACACATAAAATAAAAAGCCATAAAACCCTTTCTACAAAAGCAGCTTGGGACAAGGTTCGGGGGGGGGGATTACAAGGGAATGTCTTGTGGTGGATTAGGTACTGTTTGAGTGAGTTCTTAAAATTGTAGATTTGGGGTATGCTTCTTAGAGTCAAAGGAAGCTTGTTCCAAAGGCGGGCTGGAGAGTAGCTGCATAAGTTCTGTCCAGTAGATTTGTTGGGTTTGTGGAGGTGAAGCAGGCATTGGTCAGAGCTCCTAAGAGGTCAGGTGGGGGTATATACTGAGACTAGAGAGGAAATACTTGGGCAGGAGGAGGGTTTATTGATAATGGAGTGGATTATGAGTAGCTGGATAAGTCTAAGGTGATTAGGAAATTTAAGACATTTAAGTGACTTGAGGGCCAGACAGTGGTGAGTTTTGGCTGTGAAATTGGTGATTGGTGACAAATCTGGCCACTTTGTTATAGGTGGATTCAAGCTTGGAGAGTAGAATAGACTGGAGGTTAGTAAAGATATGAGAGCTGTAGAAGATGCTGGGAAGGAGGTAGGCACTGGCTAGTGTTATTCTAGATTCTGGGGTGAGGAATTTTTTTGTTTCTTTATAGAAGGTCAAGCTTTTGATGGGTTTTGTTAATGCACTGATGAATGTGAAGGTCAAGGTCACGAGTGGAGACCCAAAGGGTTCGGTCCTGAGTCCTCTCCTGTTTGGTATCAATTCTCTGAAGTCCAGGCCAACAAAAAGGGACTCTGTCTGACAAAGTTCACAGATGATTGCAAGTTGGGAGCTATTATAACTCCCCAAGTGATGTTGACATCCTACAGAAAGGCCTCAATGAGATCAATGACTGGTGTCAGGACCATAGCCTTAAGCTCAATGCCAAAAAATGTGTTTGTCATTCCCTTTGGGAAAAACCCAGTTCCCATGAATTACCACATCGATGGTAGTCCACTGAACACAGAAGGCATTATAAGAGATCTGGGAAAACAGGTTGACAGCAATCCCTCTTTTGACCACCACATTGCTGACACATCTCCTTACTAAAGGTTTTGCATCCAGGAAGAAAGAGGTAATTGTCTCCCTCTACTCTTCTCTCATTAGGCCAATGATTGAGTACAGTGCCCCATTTGGCATGTACCTCACTAAACACCTGCAACAACTGGAGAGGCCGCAAAAGTACCTCACAAAGAGGATCTTAGGCCTTAAACTTTTGTCCTATATGGACAGACTAAAAAAACTCCAACTATTCTCTGTCTCATATCACCTACTTAGAGGTGATCTCTGCTTGACTTACAATGCCATGTCTGACCCAGCTCTATTAGAAATGTTACATCTAAAGAAATCCCAAACCCTCTGCACCACACGCTCCAGAGACCTCAATCTCATTACCACAATCAACAGAACTTGCTGGAGGGACAGGTTCATAACCCAGAGACTGCCCATGCTATGGAATAGACTTCCCATACATGTCAATCAGAGCACCTCACTGGCCCTCTTCAAGAGAAATCTTGATGAGTGGATGGGAAATAGAAAATTCACCCCAGGGATCACTCCAGTGGCTTTACTTGACAGAGGCACTGGGAACTAAGGTCGGGTGGCACAATGCCAGGGTAATCCTATGGCCTAGGCTTCTAAAGGCCCCAGGGCCATTAGCCTAGTACACACCTATGAACCTATGAATTTCAGCTGGTCATCCATGATTACTCCAAGGAGCTTAGTATGGTTTTCTGGAGCTATCATTGTGTTGTCGAGAGAAGAGATGGTGAAAGAGGATTTAAGAGGGTAAAGTGTTTTTGGAAGAAAAAGTACGAGTTTTGTTTTTTGGGGGTTGAATATGAGCTGGGGTCTTGTTAGCCAGGTTTCTGTGAGGTTGAAAGATGTTTGTGTGAGGGTTAGAAGGTCAGTTGGGTTATCAGCTATGGATATGATGGTAGAGTCGTCAGTGTACCGTATGAGGGATGACTGGGGACAGAATTTGTGGAGTTCATTGGTAAAGATGTTAAAGAGAAGGGGTCCAAGGATGGAACATTGTGGGACACCAGTTTTGATGGGGAGAAAGGGGGGAGAGCAGATAGCCATTTGACAGATTGGTGCCAGTCTGAGAGGTAGCTGCTAAACCAGGACATAGTTGTGGTGGAAAGGTAAAGTTGAGAGAGTTTTGAGAGGAGGACAGAGTGGAAGAGAGTGTCAAAGGCTTTGGACAGATCTAAGAATAGGCAGGATATGAGCTTATTATTGTCTCTGGCTAGGGAGATGGTGTTGGCAAAGGAGATGAGAGCAGTGGAGGTGCTGTGGTGTGGACAAAAGCTATGCTGGGTAGGGGTGATCAGGTTACCTTCTAAGAGGTGGGTCATGATTTGTTTGTGTACACAGTGTTCAAGAATTTTGGATAGGGGAGAAAGTATTGCTATTGGTCAAAAGTTAGAAAGTTCTGAGGAATTACCGCCTTTGTGTATGGGTATGGTATACAATCTTTTCCAAAGAGCTGGAACAGTTGATTCAGAGATGGAGCGGTTAATTAGGATGGAAACTGGGTAGGCTACAGATGTAGCAGCATGTTCTAGAAAGACAGAAGGGAGGTCATCTGCTGAAGGGGAGCATGGTTTGAGCTTTAGGAGGAGTTTCTTAATGTAGCTTGTAGGGACTGGCTTCAGAGAGAGGGGGAAGATGAAGGTGATGAGGAAAGGGAGGAGGGAGAAGTCTGCATAAGTTTACTTATGGCGTCAATAAAATAGGAATTAAAGATGGTTGCAGTTTTGAGAGGTGAGTTGTTGGGGACAGGGTTGGGTCTGGATGCATTACCAGAGTGGAGGATTTGGTTGATAGTGTTTCAGAACATTTTAGGGTTTCTGGATTGAGTGGTCTGGGATTGGTGGTAGAAATGCTTTTTATCAAGATTAATTTGTTTTTTAATGAGGTTGCAGAGTTCTCTATAGGTTTGGTAGTGGGAGGGTGATACAGTCTTTGATCAAAGTTTCCAGGTAGAGTCTCTTTTTTGAATGTGTCCAAGCTGAGTACGTCAGCCAGGGGATGGTGTGAGATTTGACCCTAACAGTATGTGGATGGGCAAGGGAGTTGTGTATGTTGAGGAAGGTGGTGTTAAAGTATGATACAGCATCATCAAGGGGTAAGGTTAAGAGGGAGGACCAGTCTATTTTAGACAAAGAGTTACTGAAAGTATCATGGTTGAAGGTGGACAATTTCTGGCGTTCTTTAAATTTATCACAAACAACCAAACCAAAAAACACCTCCAGAAGAAGCCTTAATAGGCACAAATAGTAAAATGAAAAAAAAGGCTTCCACCACAACAAAAAGTTCACTGAAAAATTCTGTTAAAATATAGGCTTTAATAGAATAAAGGAATAAAAATCACAAATTGTGCTGTTCAAGTTGCAAGTCAAACAAGATAAGCGCTTTCAGTTAAAAAAAAACTTCTTCAGATCCTAGTCTAAAGCCTACATTTTAACAGAATTTTTCAGTGAACTTTTTGTTGTGGTGGAAGCCTTTTTCATTTTACTATTCTTTAAATTTATGGGGTTTAGGGATGTGAGAGGAACGTTGGAGGGTACGTATTGGGCAATGGTTGCTGATGGAATCAGGTAGAGTTTCAGTTTGAGGATAGAGGTTGGGATTGTTAACAAGAATACAGTCAGTGATGGAACTGATATTGGTGGATTTATTGTGAAATGTGGGAGAGGAGATGAGTTGGGTGAAACCAAAAAGGTTAATGGTGGAGGTGTTAGTGGTAAGGGTAATCCAGTTAATATTAACGTCACCCAGTATGATGGTTTCACTGTGGATATGGTCAGATAGCCAGCTGAGGATCTGTTCTAATACTGGTATGTTATCACCTGGTGGTACGCAGATGAAAGTTATTGATATGGTTTTGTGATTGTTGTGTTTAAAATTGGCTATTATGAGCTCAGCTGGGTGGAAGAAGGGAGGAGGATTTGGTGTGGGGGGGTAAGGGTTAGAGTAAAGAATTGCTACACCACGTCCCTTCTTATGGGGTCTGTCTAGGTGTAGAATGTTGTATCCAGGAGGGAGGAATTATTTGTCTGTGTTGTCAGGCTTTAGCCAGGTCTCTCTGAGAGTAACTATGCTAGGGGAGTATTGAGCTATCCAGGACTGTAATTCTGTTATCTTGTTAAGGATACTGTGAATGTTGATAGAGTAGAAAGAGAGATGTTTGGGAGGGGAGCCCGGAGTAAGGTGTGTTCAGGGGAGTTTGTAAAGTATTGGAAGGGGGAGTAGGTGCACTAGAAGGGCCAGGGTTGAGGTGAATGTCACCAGAGACTAGGAGAGCATTAAGTGAGTGAGGGACAAGAGAGAACACTCAGTGTGGTTGATTATTCTTTGTTTTATTTTGAAGGGTGGGTGAATTGTGGAAGGAAGTTTGATTTTAGGAAGACTGAGGTCAGGTGAGGAGAAAAGTGAGGGTGCTATTGGAAAGGAGTAATGTATGTTGGAAAGAGTGCGGTAGTAAAAGGAAGTAGGAGAGCTGGGGGCAGAATTAGATGAGTGTGAAAAGTGGTTAAGTTACAGGTCAGTAGCAGAAGGGAGTAAATAATGAGGGGTAGAAGTAAGGAGGTGGAGGAAGTATAAAGCATATTTGTGGGTGTGCTGTTAAGTGAGACAGGAGGATTTGAGTTATGGAAGTGGAGAGAAAGTGAGTGAGTATACTTATAGGTAAGAGGGGTGTGGAGGTGGAGACTAAGATTGCATGTTATATAGCAGGTGTGTATAGCAAGGGGAGGAGGTGGATGGGAGGAGTAATGATAGATTAAGGATATGTGGAGTAGTGAGTATAGGAAGGATGGAGAGAAGTGGGTATTTTGGAGTGGGGGGTGCTGGTGGAAAGGAGAAGAGTCTGATAGCACAATGTGTGTAGGAGGTGGGAGTTATCAGGGGGTGAGGATAAGGAGGTTAAGTGGGTGTGTTGGAGTGGGAGGGGTGCTGGTGGAAGGGGGAGGAGTCTGATAGGACAGAGTATGCAAGAAGTGAGAGTGTGCAGTGGGTGGGGATGTGCCTGTTGGGTATAAGGGAAATTGATGTGGGGGTAGGTGCGAACGGGGGTAGGGTAGGGGAGTGGAGACAGCCTAAATGCAGTGAAGGCAAATGGAGTGGGTTGGGCCAGTATACAGCGAGCAGCAACAGAAATGAAAAACAATGTATTATTCAGCAGAGAAAGCTGAAATGGCTGTTGAAAAGTACAGGAGGGGAGAGAGTGAAGGTGAGTGTGAGTACACGTAGAGCAAAGCTAGTTTAAGGGGTGAGAATAAGTCTGTGGGAGTGGAAAGGCAGACAGGGAGCTGGGAGGACTAGCTGTAGAAGACAAGTATAAAAGGAAGATGAGAGTGGAGTTGACGGTAATAGGAGCTGGTAAGATTGCTGGAGTAACTTGGGAGAATGGGGAGGGAGGTCTGATACGGAGGTGTGCAGGTGGCCTTACAAAGAACAAATATAGCAGGGAATAGTTACAGGCTAATACATACTTCACTCAAAGGTAGAAGAAATTGTTGAAGTTGAAGAGATTATTTCTAAGACCATCCCAAAGCTAGAGTCATCAGATGGTGGTGAAGAATCAACGCTTTTGGTCTCATCAAAACCAGGAGTGAGAAACTCCCAAATGAGAGAGAGAGAGAATTCCAACTACTTCCTTTTGCACTTCTGATTCCTACTAGGTCTTGGATGTTACAGGCCTAAGAGAAGCAAAGAAGCCTACAAAAACAGATCTGTGTCAGGAATCTTGCAAGGGCCCTCAGATCATTCCATGTCTCTGGTTCTTAGAGCTGTTCGAGAGATAAATGCCAGTCAAAGAACCATCTTTTGTCAAGGTCAAAATTATAGTCAAAATAGACACTGTGAGTGGTAAATGTAGCACAGTCTGTATTGCTGGCATTGAGAATTATGTCAACGCCACACTCAGGGCTGCTGGTTCTGACTTCAGCAGCCCAAGGCCAAACCCTGCTAGGACTAATCTCTAGAAAGCACGACTAGTCCCAAACCGAACTCCAAAAGACTGACCCCTGACAGTAGGGATGAGACAGTCATTCATACTGGGACAGACATTCCAATAGTCAACTGCAAAGGCTAAAAAGCTGCCTTCAATGATACACGTGCTGAAACTGATGCTGACAGACTGATCCTGAGCTCCTGGGCTGAAGGAGCTGTGAGGGTCAAGATCACTGACATAATAGTTGGGTCAACCTCAAGGGCACCAACCCTGCAGAATGCAGAGTGAGACACTTCTGTCAGTGTTGACACTGGAATCTGGAGGCTAAAATGCAGCCTCACTTGGGCCAACACCTGAATAAGCATGAGAGAAAAACTGGGGTGAAGTGGCAGAAAAATGTGACAAAAATGGGACACCTCTGCCCACCCCACTGCCATAAAAGGAAGACCCAATTCATATTTTTGCTAGATGTTGATGAGTGCCTCATCACCTTCTCATAGTGTATGGCAGGTAAAGAGTGACTATGGATCAACCTGAATGATCTTACAGAGATGAACGTACTGAACTCACAATTTTTCTAACTTCAACATCAGAAATGAAAGAGGTATTAGAAATTTCTGACTAGTTTAACAAGATAATGCACACAAACAATTCTGTTAAGTATTTATTAAAAACCCCGGAAGACAGCAGAGAAGAAGTCCTCTGCTAGGTTTTTGTAAGACCTAGACAGCATTCTTTAACTCTCTTACTTCTATCTCTACCATTTTATCCACAGTGGACTATCTTTTGGTTTATCGGCCCTTAAACTTGAATCGGTAAACCTCTAGACAGAGATCAATGTTGATACCATGTCAGAAACAGAAGTAGAGCTAGCCAGCAACATCAGTAACAGTAACTTTTTATTTCCAATCATTAACTCTGTTAGGGCTAAATAATTCACAGATTTCACAGTGCTTATTAAAATGTTCCTCTCCTAAACAAAATACTCACATACAAAGTATGTTTGTCTTGGGGTGTGACACTGTACCCAAACTTATATTGCTTGAAAGCTGTACTGTCCATACTGTACCAACCAACCACACAGTTGGCAAAAAGTTGAAAATCAGCAGTGAAAACTGTTAAGCCTTCAGTTTCAGTGTGAAAAAGATAAAACAACTATCAACACCAATAACCAGTAAGAAATCCATTAGAAGAAATAGAATACAACTAATGAGAAAAAATGTGGAAAAGCAATAAAGATTGTTTAAGCAATTACATGGAACACATTACTGAAAAAAAAAGCAGAAATAATTGCAAATCAAAGCAGAGCAATGGAGGAGGAAAAGAAAATGCCAAGGCTTGGACTTTCAAGATGGCTGCACGCTGATTTCAATTCTCCCACTGTGAAAATAGAAAATGAGAAACAAGAAGCAGTGAAATTATCAACTTTGGTAAAATTCAATTACTGGCTAGTACGTATACCACTAGATGCCAAGAAATAAGAAATTTAGACAACATGAAGAAAAACCAACCAGAAAAAGTAAAGAGAAAACACTTCCTGGGAAGAATCCTGCAGCTGTTCAGCAAAACGCATTTGAAGCTTCAGCTTTGGTACAAGAGATAGCTTCCAGTAATTTAGTGGAAAAAGTAAATCAAATGTACTCAGAGTTGATCAAAATAAATGAAACACTGTAGGATCAACTCTACAAAAGGCCATGAAAAAAAAATACAGAAGCAGCTTTAACTAGCTATTTGGATAAATTGATAAAACTGTGAAAATCAGAGGCTGAAATCAAGAAAAGGCTGGCTGAGTATGTTCATAGGTTCATAGGTTCATACTAGGCTATCTGCCCTAGGGCATTTATATAAGCCCTATCATAGATAAGCTTTTTTCCGCCAACCTTTAGTTTGAATAAAACTATGCCTATTATTTTGCTGTGCCTCTGTCAAGCAGTCACACTGAAGTAATCCCTGGGGTATATCTGCGATCTCCCATCCATTGGTCAAGATTCCTCTTGAACAAGGCCAGCGAGGTGCTCTGCCTCACATGTACCGGGATTTTGTTCCACAGCATAGGGAGTCTCTGGGTGATGAATCTGCCCCTCCAGCACGTCCTATTAATAACCGTGTCAAGGTTTAAGTCTCCTGCCCTTGTGGTTCTGAGGGATCTAGATTTTTTGAGGTGAAGCATATTCATCAAATCTGGGTTTGACATGGCCTTATATGTCAGGCACAGGTCACCTCTGAGCAAGCGGTATGAGACTGAATAGAGCTGGAGTTCTTTCAGTCGGGCAGCATAAGACATATTTTTGAGACCCTTTATCCTCTTGGTGAGGAACTTTGGGGCCTTTCCAGCTGCTGCAGGTGTCGGGTCAGATACATTCCGAATGGGCATTGTACTCAATCATAGGTCTAATGAGTGATGAGTACAGGGGACGATGACCTCCCTTGATCTAGATGTGAATCCCTTCATGATCAGGTGGGCAATGTAGAAGGTTTTCCTGACTACTTTAGCAACATGAGTGTCAAGCGAAGGCTGAGTGTCAACCTGGGTCCCCAGGTCCCTGATGACTTCTTCTGTGCTCAGTGGATTGTCACCTATATGGTAGCTAGGGGTAACCTTGTTTTTCCGAAGGGTATGACTATGCATTTCTTGGCGTTTAACTTTAGGCCATGGTTCTGGCACCAGTTATCCGTTTCTGTGAGGCCCTTCTAAAGGATATCTGTGTCGTTTGCAGTCATCTGCAAACTTTGTCAGCCATAACCCTCCTGTGTTTGCTTGTACTTCAGAAAAGTAGATGCCGAACAAGAGTGGACCCAGGACTGAGCCCTGTGGTACACCACTTGTGACAGGCTTTGAGTCTGACATGGCTCCAGCAACTCTGACCCTGTGGGTTCTGTCACTTAGCCAGTTTGCAACCCATCTTGTGATGTATGGGTTTACATTCAAGCTGATGAGTTTTTCGATGATACCTGAGTGGGGTATTGTGTCGAAGGCCTTTGCCAGGTCGAGGTAGGCTGTATGGACTGCCTTTCCCTCATCAATGGCCTTGGTGACTGTCTCGAAAAAGTCAACCAAGTTTAAAAGGCATGATCTGCCTTTGACAAAGCCAAACTGGGTTGGAAAGAATGCAAGTTCCCTATGTCTTTATTTATGAGTTCCATTATGATCCTCTCCATGGCTTTGCAGATAAGGCTTGTTAAGCTAATGGGACAGTAATTTCCAGGGTCGGTGGTGGCACCGCCTTGTGAAGTGGGACCACAATCCTGAGGTGATGCTAAGATTAAACAGCTGTCCTAACTGTGGGTTTAAGGACACCATCCGTCCCATGGATGCTGTGTTGCCTTGGAGCAGTTCTCACCTGGGCGTTGGAGATGTTTGGGGGGCTACAATCCTCTGGTATAGATATCTCTCCTTTTGGGGGGGAGAAGTTTGCACTGAACCTGTCAGCCAGTATGTTGGCAATGTGTGTAGGTTCAGTAATCTTCACATCATTTTGGACTAATTCTGAGCATATCTGGGAGTTCCCTCCAAGGTTTCTAACATAGCTAAAGAAGGCTTTATGATTGTCTTTTGTGTCCTTGGCGATTTTTCTCAAAATTAGCCTTGGATGATTTTATGAGAGCTCTTAGTTTTTACTTATAATGATCAAAGGTGTCTTACCTTTCAAGGATTTTGCTCTATCTTGTAGTAGCTTCCTCCTTTTGTTGTAGAGCTTGTTTATGGCTGGGGTCCACCAGACTGACGCTTGCCTTTGGTACAAAGAGTCTTAGTTTTGTTTGGGATTGCCTGATCCATACAGTCCTGTAGGTGCTGGTAGAAGGCGTTTGTAAGTGATTCAGCGGTTTGAGTAATGTTTACCACTGGCTCAGGGGCCTTAAAGGAGACCACACTAGTTTTAGAAGTGTGAAGTCGGCTTTTGAGAAGTTTTTCACTGTGGTTTTTTATTTCAGGTTGGGGCGGATGAGGACCTCCAGCGAGATTAGTTTATGATCTGATCTCACCAGTGAGGGTATACTTCCGGTGTTGAACATTGTGAACCCATGTTTGTGATGATGAGATCAAGTATGTTTTCTCCTCTTGTGGGGATGGTGACTAGTTGTTCCATGGCATTTGAGTTTATGAATTCCAGGAACCTTTGGGCTAGAGAGTTTGGGCTTGAGTAGTGTTCCCAGTCTATATTAGGGTAGTTGAAGTCACCTAGTATGATGGTGTTTGGAGATACATTTATCCCCTCCAGTGTTTTCAGGAAGGCCGTGTGAGGTTACAGGAATGTTCTCATTATATTTACTATCAAAAATATATTTCCTTTTCCAATATGTCATCACCATATTGGCAAAGGCACCTCTGCATGATGACCCCATAGCAAAACCTTTTTTCTGTAAATAATAGTTGCCATTAAAATAAATATAGTTATTATTTAAAATTATTTCAAGTAATTCCATAAGTAAATTATTTTTTCTTGAAGTTCTATCCTTAACATTTCATTCACCCATTTGAGACCTATACCCTGCACAACAGTATGTAGGTCTTGACCATCAGTTATTAATAAAACATCATCTGGGTGGTAATCAACCTGATTAATTAACTCTAAAAAATTCCATGAATCTTTACAGATTTGTTTTTCTTTACTCAAAATTTTCTTGAACTCATAATCTAAATACTGGGCACAAGCTGATGTAACTGAGTCCCTACCATCCACTATGGAGTGTATTGGTGGGTTTTCAATACATTTATGGATTTTTGGAACTCCAGAAAATATTGGAATTCTTGGCGTAGTAACATTTAAATAATTATAAAGATCTATATCAATACGTCTTTACAAACCAATATCGTTTAATTGCTCATGTATTTTTTGATGAGCACCATTTACTTCATTCAAGAAGCCTATTTCTTAGTATCAGATTTTAATACTTGCTCCAGCCACATATTATAATCATGCAGGTCTATTATAATGACTCCTCCCCCTTATCTGATTTCATGATTCTAATTTGCTGTCTTTTAAGTATCTCAAAAGGCTTTATTTTCTTTGCCATTCAAATTGGAAATACTCCCACACTTGTTTTGTTTTGGGGACAGAAACCTCCTGAAATCTAATTCACTCGTATATTGTTAAAAGGGGGGTGTAAGGGTGGATTATAAGTGCTACTTATTCCAAATTTATTAATTGCTCTGTTACATTGTCTTCATACATTAATTTAAAATTAATTTTCCTTAAACTTTTATAACATTTGCTACATTTAACCAAGTATTTGGAATAAAAGTCATGCCTTTTCCTAGCAAATCAGCAATATCAACTTTAAACTTTATTTCAGGAAAAATTAAATACTTTAAAGTCCATATCATGATTGTAAATTATTTCACATGAATGGTTCAGTGGCTCAATGTCCTTTTCCATTGAATTCTCATATTGTTCCAAACTTAATTCGCTGGATTATGATACTTCTGTTGTGATTGGTGGAATGCTGAGGGTTGGGTATTGCTCTGTGTTTGCCATTGGTTGTTTCTTGGGGCATGGTGGTTGAAAACCTAATCCTGAATATGGTATTGAACTATTATTATTTCTCCCCTTTAATCTTTCAGACCTCCTAACTTCAGGAAAGTTTTAATTAAAATCTGTTGTCTCCTCATGGTTTACCATTTCCATCATGTGTGTTTTCAGTTACTGGATTATAAAACCCCTCCACCAACTGGTTCTGAGGGGAATTTATAGAACCATTATTATGCTTCTCAAAAAGACCTGTTTCAAAAATAGTAGAGCAAGAAGGCAAAGAGTGCAGAAAAAAATCAGAGACTTTCTTCTGTAACAAAGCAACTTGAAGAAACAGACTGTAAAAATGTTATGAAAGCACAAATAATCAAATAGACTGGTATTCCACAGCAAGATTTGTTTACCGAAAGAACACATTGAGTGCATGCTTGAAACTTAGTCAGGCAAGAGCAGCCAAGATCTTTATTAGTAAAGATGCAATCATACCAGCAAAAGAGTTGATCCTGACATAACTGTTGCAGAAGGAAAAGTACAAAAAAAAGTGTTTGTGGAAAATGATTATTCATTGTACACCTCGCAGAAAAGAAGCAAATTTATCATAGTAATCAAGGAATGTCAAAAGGGAGGTGGGAGAGTCAAGATACTGCATCTAGCTACCTTTAGAATACTTTTTCCTGGAGGGTCAAAAACATTTCTGGATTCAGAACAGGCTAAGGAAGAAATAAAAATATTTATCCAATAAGAAAGTGACAGAGCAAACAGAAGGGGACTCTGTCCTTCTCATTCCTCTCATAATAAAGATCATACAGAAATTTTGCCAGTGAAATCCTTTCCAAAGTTCCAAAGGAAATGCTTAAGAGAAAGAAAAAAAAAACATAGGAGTTGGCGAGAAAGATCATGAGTACCTTGGACTCTGTCCTTCTCATTCCTCTCATAATAAAGATCATACAGCAATTTTGCCAGTGAAATCCTTTCCAAAGTTCCAAAGGAAATGCTTAAGAGAAAGAAAAAAAAACATAGGAGTCGGCGAGAAAGATCATGAGTACCTTGGACTTGAACAAGAGTTTGGTATTGGGAGATGTAAATGAACAGGAAGAAGACCAGCGACTCTGAACTTAGGGAATAAATGGAAGACTATAAAACACTAATAATATTTATGAAGTCTGGTTTTGTAAAAAAAAAAAAAAAAAACTGAACTTTTGCTGCCTTTGTTAAACTTGTGGGTAGACTACAAAACATATACCCCACTTTATGTTAAACTTGGCAAGTGAATTTGGTTTAGGCAATCATTGATTTAAAACTTTTTTTGGCAAAAAGTTGAACTTATTATTGTGGTTTAACAGTGATGTTGGTACTATGTGCAGTAGTGAATTACATAGAACATGTATTTTTAACCCTCCCTTGCATTACTTGCTACATGACTTTGAAAAGTTTTGTGAAGTTGACATTAGGCAAGTGATTGACAGTGCATGCCAAACTGAATTTCATAATTTGACAAGGGATGCAAAAACTTATTGGTTGAGTTATGTGCAGATTTTAATATACGAGTAATGAAACTAGATAAGGAGGGTGGGCTCATTATTATGGCTCAAACTGATTACTTAAATATTATGAGCCAGTTGCTAGTGATGGATACTTATGTTGAAGTTTCTAAAAATGAAATATTTGTAGCTTACTTGAAAACTGATGGATTGTTAGAGGATGTGGTTTTACAAGGGCAGATTTCAGAGAAGGAATTTAATTAAACATGTAATACAAAACCAGTTGTAGCTCAAATTTTTGGCATACCAAAGATTCATTCTGATATTAATAACCCATTTTTTCTTCCAATTGTAGATGCAGCATGGTCAAACACTTGTTTTATTCCCAAGTTCCTGGACATCAATTTAAAAGGAGGGTTAAATAAAACTGAACAGATCATTAAGGGTTCCTGGAATTTTTTAGGAAAGTTGAACGGGATTTTTTTTTAGATAATCTTATTAATAATGCCATGACAATCCTAATGGAGGTTGTGATGGAAAATAATTTCTTGCACTTTGAAAATCAGTTTTTTAAACAAACAACATGGGTTGCCATGGGAACTGCTTGTGCCCCCATGTTTACTAACTATGTCATGGCAGAGTGGGAAGATCAGTACAGTTTGAATAGTGAATTTAATAAAAGTTGAATTTTTGAACCTTTCATCCCAGTGGAATAAGCATAAAATTATTTTTTGGATGTAGAAATCAGTAAGGAAAAGTGTAGATTTATGTCCAATGTATATCACAACCAACATTTTCTAATTCATATTTACATTTCTCCAGCTGGCAGCCAATACATCAAAAGAAATCAGTTGTAAAAGGCCAGCTAGTGACTAGCAAGAATGATCTCTAATTTTGATACCTTTCAATGTGAGTGTGTTGTTATGAATATGTTGATGAAGAGGGGGTATCGCCCCAAATTTCTTGATGAGATAAGAAAGGAGGTTATTAGGAAAAGAGAAAGTGGGTATTTTCAACCTCTATTGCAGAATGGTGCTCTCACAGAAAAGAGAAATGACCATGAAGTTGGAATTCAGGAAACAAGAATGCTTATATCTACTTTTACTTAGGATAGTAAAGCTATAACAACAATTATTAAGAAAAACTGGGATGTATTTAGGCTTGACCAGAATATTTGTCAAGGAATGCGGGAAAACAGTATTTGTTTACAGAAAAGACAAATCATTTAAAAATTGGTTGGAGGGTGGACATGGGGAAATGCCACAGAGTTTAATTTTCAGTATGAAAAAATGTGTTTTTTGTAACCAGTGTTCCTCCATAATTTGTGGGAATGTGTTTACAGTTAGAAATGTTGCATACAAAATTGAGGGGATTTATAATTGTCATAGCTCTAATGTGGTTTAGCTTGCCCAGTGTAGGTAGTGTCCAGCCTCCTATGTGGGGAAAACTTCCAGAAGGCTGAAGGACACATTTATGAGCATTGTTTAGACATCAAAAAACAAATTTCAACTACCCTTTGTAGGCATGTAATGAAATATGTAACAAGTTTGTTTGTGTTTTTGGTTATCAAGAACATTAAAAAGGGTATACAGGGTAGGATTACAGATGAACATATTGATGCCTGTGAACTAAGATGGCAAATTAGGTTAAATGCAACTAGCTACCTTTGATAAAATGAAGCACTATATATTAGTTATGTCCTGACATTGAAGCACATTGACTTTAAGTGATTTTATTGGTTAATTATGATCATGGAACTGAATGTGGGGGGTTATTTAAATGTCTGTAGTGCTTAATGTGTTGCGTTCTGATGAAGTTCCAGTGAGAAACAAAAGCACTTAACTTCCACATTTTATACTGTTGGATTTTACAATAAAGGCATTGGATTCAAGCTGAACTTTGTGGTTAAATGCTGCAATACTGAGTTTCTTTGTAAGGTTAAACTTGTGGATAGACTGTAAAATGCACACCCATCTTTATGTCATTAATGTTTATAAGGACACTAAAAGGAAAACTGAAATAAACAGTTTTGGTTCTTATTAGTATTTGTATAAAACATTTCATGATATAAACAACATATTATACAGCAAAGCAGCTTTGTATATTGTATAGTTAGGAGTATTTTAAATGTGGGGGTATCTTTTCAGTGACTGTTGTATGTGTCAAAGATGTTAAAGTAAACAAGTACTTTTTTGTTGTAAGAAATATAGGATTTACAATATAATGAGGAAAAGTGCTGGACAGAAGCAACTTTAAATTAATATGATGTGATCTTAGGCTGCTGGTGTGGGGTGTAAAACTGCACTAATTATATTATATGTAGAATTAAGAAATTTCTATTATTTTACAAGGGTGAATATCTAGACTGATACCCTTGGCTTAAGCTATAAACACGTTTTTGTAAGCAGGGAGGTTTGAAAAAGAAGATAAAATATGAAAGCCGTGAAAAATGCTAACTTTCTTGCAAGTGCAAACATATTCTTTTGTTTTGTCCATTAGCAAATGTTCTCAGTGTCAGTGTAGAAGTCTGCAGCTATAGGCAGTTGTACCTTCTGTTCTGAGTGAAGTGTACAAAGATTCCTTCATGCATCTGGAGAGTTGATAGCTGTTCTTTTTTCTCAATGCTGACTATTTTACATAGAGCCAAGTTGTCTGTATGTGAAAGCAATTAGTCTTGAGAGTTCTGAGCATTATTTACTGAGGGAAATGCAGAATGTAAGGATACAACAGCAAGCAGTTCAGTGAAAAACAAAGTTTACAATTAAATAAAATATATTAGCCTCCCTAGCAGCCTTAGCACTTTAATCCACTTAACAGAACAGTGTACAATTTAGTTTTATTTAATGATAACAACTACACTTTTTTAGGGCTAAAAGATAATGATTTCTGAAAGCATAAAAGCTGTTTTTCACATCTGGGAGGGGGAAAAGAAATAAGAAAAGAATGGACAGCAATCAATGTAAATGGGAACATGAGCTGTAAGATGTGTTTTAGCATGGTAATCTTAATTCTAGGTTAGGAAATGTCTGTGGGTGCAGCTGTCAATTTGGGCCAGTTGTTCCCATCTGCAGAATTAAGATTTTTTTTAAGTTGTACACAGTCTTGTGTGTTTGTTCTAAGTTAAAAGGGGATGGAGGCATTCTGAAAATATATGTAGTTTTTTTTTTGTTTGAATGTTTTTATAAAAACAAAAAGTCTGAAAAAGGTGGCACAGATTCAAATGCAGAGGAGAAGAGACAACTGTAGAAAAGATCAGCCTTCCAAACATTTGGGGGTACATGTAATACAAAAGTTGGAATTACACATTAAAAAATGGACATGTATAATAGGTGTGAACAACAGCTTTTAATGATTATGCTATCCATATTATCTTGGAATGTAAATGGCCCTACAGATATAGACAAAAGTTTTTAAAGAACATTGAATTATATTATGAAATGCAAAATGCAAATAGCAAAGCTGGAGGAGATGCATTTAGAAAGAAATGAGCATGTGAGTTTGACAATGAAAGGATTTCAGGATGGATATTCAGCAGAATATCAGGGACAAAGGGAAATAGAAGTAATAATACTAGAGGGGCTCCAATAGTGATACAAAATTAAAAACAAGACAGTAATTATAGTTTTGTAGTAATAAAAGGCTACTGACAAGGGAGGAAGGTTATGTGGGCATGTATTTATATTCCACCAAAAACTGATATTATGGAAGTTAAAAAAACTTTGGGAGAACTAATCATCTTTCAACATGGAATACTACTTATAGGTGAGGACTTAAACTTGATTTCCAATAGTGAGGCTGTATTAGGGGTCCTTAAAAGGGGGGTACATTTCTTTAAGTATTTATTAAAATATTTGGAATGGGAGATGTAAATTTAGTTATAGGAACTCAAACTTTACATATTATTTCCCAGGATACAATAACTGGGCTATATTGGACAGAAATTATATTTCACAGGGAACAAGTACATTTAATTGAAAGCTTTAACACACATCTAATAACTGATAAAACTAAGATAAAAATGCAAGGTAATGAAATGGAAATGAGACATTGTTGCTTTCCCACCTACCTGTTAAAAAGAGAAAAAAATTAGGAATGGGTAGTGGGAATTATTCAACTGTTATTAGGGAAGATAGAAATGTATTCAGAAGTGGTAACTAGTGAATGGGATAAAGTAAAAACTGAGTTGTTTAAAATAAGTTAGAAATTAAAGCGAAAGAGATATGGTTAAGAAGTAAAAGGAATTATTTTGAGGAGCAAACAAAGATAAACGTCTGACAGAATAAGGAGAATTTCACAAAATAAGAAGACACTCAGCTGCAGAGTGCTAAAGAGAAAGTAAGGGTGCATTTTGATAATATGCATGAGTTTATAAAGGTTGCTGTTAAGCAACTATTTTTTGACAACAACTCCAAAATACAAAAACTTTTACCACCACAACCTAGGCAACTAAAAGTAGAAAAGGTTGTCTCCAAACTTAAGGAGCCTATAACAAAAAAAATAACTCGAGATTCTGTTGAGATATTTGGGAAAGTTTATGAACATTTGTATAAAGTAGTAAAATGTGGACATTGAGAAAGAGCACAGATGGAAGTATTTATGGAAGACTTAATTATGCCAAGGTTAGAAGCAGATGAGGCTCAACAACTAATAGTTAAGATAGGGGGTGATGAGATAATATTGGTGATGTATAATCAATCTGTAGAAATGTCTCCAGGAACAGATGGTATTCCTGTAGGATTTTGGAAGTTAGGAGGGAAGAAAATGATAAAGATTTGGAAGAGTTTGATTAACAGCATTTTAAAAGGAGGAGAAGCACCACCACGTTGAAAGAAAGTCATGGCTACATTATCCAAAGATGGGAAAGACCCTTCAGATTCAGACTTATATAGACTCACTTCAATTTTAAGCTATGACTATAAAGTGTTTCTGTCTATATTAGCAAAGGTTTTGCCATAATTGACACATATGGACCAATGTCATGTTGTGGAGCGGAGACAAACATTTGATAACATTAATAGAACAATGATGATTTGGAGGGAAGCAGAATATAAGATTATACAGAAAAAGCATTTATTACAATAAGCTGGGGCTTGATGGGTAGGTCAATGGAAACATCTGCATGCCCTGAGACAATAATAAGGCTAATTTGGAGGATATATAAAAGATCAGAGGCAAGAATAAAAGTGGGAGGGTTCCTCTCTGATAAGTTCTGTTTGAACAGAGGAACCAAAACGGGGCATCTTCATTTTCTTATTTGCTTTATATTTAGAGTCATTGGCAAAGAAAATAAAGGGGTTAAGAAATTCAGGTATAATTGGTATGGTAATCAAGAAAAGTTGGCTTTATTTATTATTTTATACCTAATAAACCCAAAAAGGGCATCACAGTGTTTTGGAATATTATTAGGCAGTTTCAATTCTTTTTAAAATATAAAATTAATGAATATAAAAGAAAGGCTATAGCCATAAATTATGTACCCACACATGAATTGGTTCAGCAATATATGATAAGATAAAGTGTTAAGGAGTATGGATTAAAAAGGCTTCTGTTGTGGCAGATAAGGATATGAGGGCAGACGCTACACAAAATATAATACAAAACTGAGGAACTGGAAGCTTCTGTTTATGGATATGAATAGTAAGATATAAGAAGTGAAAATGTTTTGAGTCCCTTTAGTTTTATATATAGGTCAGGCATATTTTTATCAACAGTAGGAGAAGTTGTGGACAATACTTAATAAAGAGTTGAAGGAATTTATCAGATGGGGAAGAGGACAAGAGTTAAGTGGGATAGGCTGATCCTTTCAATAGATCAACACAGTTTAGGATTACCTGATTTGAAGGGTTATTTTACAGTTACACAGCTAAAGCTCGTATACATAGCACAAGCAGAATAATGATGACATAGCAGGGGGGGGTGGAGTTCAAGAAATAAGGAGAGGGTAGGATTTTGGGTTCAGATCATTAAGAAGAATAACAACCATACAAATATTATACTCATAAAGCAGCAGAAAGTATCCTAAGAACTAAGCTAATACGAGAATAGAGAAAAGAGATTTCGCCAATAGGGATGACTACAAGTGGGAATACAGAAAACAGGCAAGAGAGAAAGAGAATTTACTGGAAAAAAGTGGCAAAGGAACAAATGTACTGTGAGCAAATTACCAGAGAGAGAGGGGGGGGGGGGTAATACAGTTGAATTAGGCAAAGATGTTTGGACTGCAGACTACAGACTGCATTCCCCACTGGGGACTGATATCAGAGTATAGGCAAAAAGAAAGAGATAGGAGAATCTTAAGTGAAAGACTTGCTCTAGTAGATTTTTTTAGCTGAATCTAGAAAAGCAGTTACTGTTACAAAAAGGGATAATTAGTAGGGCATAATAAACTCTTGCATGATAACTATAAAAATCAGAGAAGGTTAGAAAATATCGAGAACAGAGACTGGAAAAGCAATTTACAAGGGAACAATCGGAGGACATACACATGGCTCCCAAGTATGCAAAAAAATCCAGAATGTTTAGGATTTTTTCTGGGAAGTGTTTGTACAGGTATTTTGTACCCCGAGCAGACTTCAAAGCATTTTTCCTCAGGTAGATAGCAAATGCTAGAAATGTGATGTGGAAGAAAGAGATAGCTGGGAACATATGTTTTGGGACTGTAATGAGTTGACAGATTTTAGAAATTCCATACGGAGTACTCTCTCAGAAATATTGGGTGAGAAAATGTTTGTAATTAAAGAAATTATTCTTTTGAGCTGGGTCACAGGATTAAATTGCCTAGATATAGTAAGGCCTTCTTAAGTTTAATGCTGTTGGCTGCCAAAAAACAATTGCTTGAAAATGAAAATCAAAGTCTAAATCATTTGTATTTGAAGTGCTGAATATTGCAAAAGAGATAAAATAACTGGAAGAGAGAACTTTAGAAAAAAGAAGAAGAAAATTACATAGAAATAAATAGAAACTGTGGGAATGATACATGCAGAATAACATTCAGGAGGAGGAGTGAGGTTTAATGGAAGGTAGGATTTGAGCACTTTATTGTAATGATGGACTGATGAAAGTTATAAAGAAAGAAAACATATGTGAAGTATAATGTGTGCAACTGAAAATGTTAATACAGTTTGTTTTCTTTTCTTTTAATGTATTTTTGCCTATGTCTTAAGTGATAATTTAATAAAGGTGTTTAAATATGTCAAGACTTAAGGAGGGACAAGAAAGTGCATCAAATAAACTGTCTGAAATGACAAAATATTAGAAAGGTCTAACCTGAGAGATGATCAAGCTATAGATGTGATGAAAACAAACAGAAGTGCTCAAAAAGAGCTTTGAAAATGAAATTTTCTGAAAAAGTAACAATGTTTCACTCAAACGGGGACTGGGATCATACCTCTGATATTTGGTGAATGTACATAACAGGAAATCTGGTGAAGAATTTAGTTGGTAGAACATTATGAGTAAAAGGGATGAGGCTAGTAGCCTGGGAAAATTTCATATGTCAAACTGACTAAAGGTCTATGTCTTTACTACTGCTGACTGACAAGGATAGACTTACTAATCTCAAATCATGTAATTCATCAAACACAGCTCTGTGGGAAGCTATTAATGTGAAAACTGATGGTACATTTATGTCTAAAAAAGCATCAAAGGTCAGACAGCTCAGCTGACAAGAAATGCTCATCAGCAGTCAGTGAAATGTTGAATTTAAACTAGGCACAAAAGCAGAGTTTAATATTTTGATGTAGATACTTTTGAAGCAATATGGTCAAACAGCACTAAGCTGTGCACAATGCTGGCATACTAAAATCACCTAGTTAATGCACTGTTTCAAAAGCTAATGTTTATGAATGTAAAACAAGTACAAGATCATGTTTCAAATTATATCACTTGCATAATTTCTCCTAACATCATGGGCCATTTATATTTTGAGAAGTTGGCAGTGTTATAACAAATCCATAAAGTTGTTGTTGTTGTCTTCTTTCGGCTTTTTCTGGTTAGGGGTCGCCACAGCGGAACTCTGGTCCGCTAATGATTGGCAGCAGATTTTCATGAACGCTGAGGTGCCAGTTCGACGTTCAACCTTCAATGAAGGCACGCCCATTTACGCATGTCTTTCGAACGCCCACCCAACCACGGGGAGGACATGCAGACTCCACACAGAAGGCACTCCCCATGCTCCAACCGGGAATTGAACGGTACAACCTCTTGCTGTGAGGCAACAATGCTACCGCTGCACCACTGCGGAAGTAAAAGCATGAAATGGATGTTTACAAAATTGTTCACTGCCAGGAAAGTATCAGATAAAAAAAAATTAAATTCTACATTACTGATGTATGTATCTAAGAAAGTACCACAAGTTCGTAGAAGTAGATTTAAATTAAGAACTGATATTAAAAGAAAGCTTAAGTGTAAATGAAAAAGCAATTAAAGCCAACAAAACTGATTAATGGTATGGTTGCTGCCATAAAGCAAGGTAAGTTTATCATTTAAATTTAACCACAGGATGTGAATAACATTATCTACTTTTATAGCTGAGGAAGTAGTTTCAATGATGACCAGTGTTGAGTAGCAGATGCAAATTATAAATGCATGTAGTAATAATTATATGAATAAAGCTACAAATTGTAAATGTGCAATATACCATTAGCAAATTACAGATGCATTAGACTTCTGTTTGTTATTTTAGTTAGCAAAGGAGGTGATCCAAATGGTAACCATCTAATATTTCAAGACTTGTTAATGTGAGTCCTGGAATACCAAAACCGAATGACCAAGAATAGGGACTTATATATACCAGAGATGGCTATTTATTGAAATACCCCTTTTCCCCAAGATATGGAAATTTTAGAGTTTGTGTATATGTGTGTGTGTATATATATATATATATATATATATATATATATATATGTGTGTGTGTGTGTGTGTGTGTGTGTGTGTGTGTGTGTGTGTGTGTGTGTGTGTGCGCGTAAGGGTGCAGGGGCCTTGCCCCACAAAAAAAAAAAAAACATTTAAAAGAGAACAGTGGAGGTCAGCATTTGCTGTTTTCCTGTATGCTTGGACTTTTTCTTTTATGGAAATTAAAGGGTTGGAAAATTTTCTAAATATTCCTGGTGATCTATTAGTGTAGAAGACTGGTAAAGAAACCAAGGTTTTGGGGGAAAATAACTACAGCGGGAAAGGTAATAAAATGAGAAGAGGCCAAGAATTTATTTGGACGCTAGGTAAAACTTAGCCGTCCTTATCAAGGACTGATATCAGAATATAGGCAAAGAGAAATGTATGGGGGGAGGGGTCCCAAATGAAAGGCCAGCACTGGCAGAGATTTTAGTAGAATCTAGAGCAGAAGCTGCCATTAAAAAATAAATAATTAGTACAGCATATAACATATTGCATGATTACAAGAATCAATCAGAAGAGGTTAGAAAGGATATGGAAAAAGAGACAATGGGAGGATATATGTACGTCTTCCAAATATGCAACAAAATCTAGAAGATTTAGTACATTTGTTTGGAAATGTTTACAAAGCTATTTTATATCCCAAGTAGACTCCAGAGAATTTTTCTTCAGGTAGGCAGCAAACATTAGAGGTATAACATGGAAGAAAAAGATACTTGGGAACATATTTTCTGGGAAAGCAGTATGTTGGCAAACTTTAGGGATTTCCTGCAGGATTCAATGTTGGAGATGCTGGGTGGATGGACTGGTTTGATGAGGGAGATGATTTTTCTGATTTATGATACAGAATTGGAATTGCCTAGACATGGTAAGGCATTGCTGTGTCTAATTATGGTGGCTGCCAAAAAAGCAATTACTAGAAAATGGAAATCATAACCTAAACCAACTATATTAGAAGTGGTGAATATAAAAACAGAGATAAAACAAAAGGAATTGAGATCTTTAAAAAAGGAGAGGAGCAAACTACATATGAAAAAATGGGAATTGTGGGATCAATACATACAGGGGCGGAATAAGGTTTAAAAGAAGGCAGGACTTAAATTTGAGCTATGTAATGTTTGACTGAAAATGATTGGGTAGATTATAAGTGATGTATAATGTTTGCAACTGGGAGTAAGTCAGTATGGTTTCTGAAGTAAAATGCTTGCAACTAGGATTGTGTTGATGTGGTTCATTTTCACTTATATAAATGTATGATTGCTTATGCCGTAAGTGATGGTTTAATGAAAATGTGTTTTATTTTAAAAAAGGGGCAGGAATTGAATAATGTATGTAATATTGCTTAGGTTATATGATATATAGCAATATATATGAAGTATAATGTTTGTTAATGTTAATTTAATACAATATGATTACTTTTGTGTAAATGTAAATTTGCCTATGTCACAAGTGATAATTCAATAAAGGTGTTTAAAATATAAAGGACACTATAAGAAACTGATAAATATAATAAATAGACTGACAGAATAATTTCAAATTAGGTAAGAACAAATGTAAAATAAGACATGACATGTTTGAAATACATGGCTCATATTCTGATAGAGAGACTGAGGCCTAGTACAGAAAAAGAACAGTTATGCCTTTGCTAAAGTCAAAAGACAAAAGGATTACATAGGATTTTTAGAAGAGATGCAGTTTCTTGCAATGTGTGCTCCTAATATTTCTGAGATATGCTATGAAATCTGTCAAAGAAAGCTGTTAGAGCAGGAGGCATCTTGGGGATGGGGGGTGGACAAGAAAAGAATTCTGAAGTACTTGACAACATACTCACAGATACAGCAACATTAAAATGTTGAGACATTAATAAACTGGTGTGCTAAAAGGAGTTTCTAGTGTGAAACGTATAGAAAATGATGCTACAAGAGAACAGAAAACTTGCTTATTGGTCAATAGCATTTACAGACTCGCACAGGAGATATGCTGAGAGTACAGATGTGACAAATTCAATTAATATGTCCACAGTGAAAAGGTTCAAGCAAAGAAAGGCCATAAGTATAAACCCTTGCAAAAGACATTCAGGAAACTAGTGTGATCTGAAAGTAAAATGAAGTTCAGAGCAGATAAGGAAATACACAAAGCAGATACACTCAGCAAGTTAGCATTTACCAGGAAAGCATAACATTTTTTTTCAATAAGAACTAAAGGTTATTTGAGTAATTCTGCACTTAAAGTGACATAAGAAAAAAGTAAATGAATTACATAGATGTTATTTAAATGAAATAGAAAATATTCAGTCTTTTTTTTTTTTAGTTCAAGAAAGAAATAACTTGTGTCTGGGACTTAATGTTCAAAACTGGCAAAACAGTAATTCCCAAACAAGTGAGAAGACAAATGCTTGACTCACTATATCAATCAGACTGGCTTTTAAATGTGTGCAAAAGTATTACTTGGTGTAAAAATCTCATGACTTATACAGACTATAATATGGAAATGTTTAACTGCAGTAAATGTAGCACAGCTTCCTTCAAGAAAACTTACTCTGAATAAACCTCTCATCTCACAGAAGCTGGACATATCCACAATGTCTGGACTATGCACTGAGGATTACTAAGGTTACCCAGTTTTGTCAGCAGACCAGAAGAAACTTACTGTTAAGGAAATTGGAAAATGAGCAGAAGAAAGCAGACAGATTAAATAATGTACGGTTATGCATCTAGAACAGATTATAAAAACTGGAAGGATGGAAAGAGATGAATGCGCATTATTACATTAAAATATGTGGAAAATGGTTGCAAATGCTACATAACTTAAAAATGAGAGTAAAGATCCCTAGAGAGGTGTATTTGATTTTAGAGATCCTGAGATAGCTGCATGTTATGTGGTTTGAAAAATATATAAACATTGTTAACTCACCAGTCTGAACACTGGCAGCAAAAGATTTCACATGCATAATATTCCTTATCCCTCTACGAATGACTGTCATCTCTCCTCCATCAGTTTTCCGTACTCGTACAATTCCTCCAAGCCTCCAGTCTGTGTAGTATGCATAACCTAAAAAATATAAACATGTAGTTATAATGATATGATGGTTACTGCTAATGGCGTTTTCCTTAGAAGCTACTATTGATTCAGTTATAATTGGCACAGACTATCCACAGTGTGTTTCCTGCTACTTGGGTGTTGAGATGTTTATATATATCTATCTATCTATATATATATATATATACATATATATATATAGAGAGAGAGAGAGAGAGAGAAACATCTCAGCAGATTAATAAGACTTCAGTCTCAGTTATGTTTTTTTTTTCCTTTTAGAGGCATTATAAAAAAGGATATAGTGCATAGAATACCACAATACCGGTCAATAAATGGGAAAAAAATAAACTTCTCTAGCGTGATATCCAATCATAACAGTGCTTTGGAGTGCTTAACAAAAGATTGCTAATGATATCTGAACACTATTAAGATGAGGGACAAACAGAGCACTGTGCTTGCCAGCAAAAACAGTGACAGTAGATAAAACAGGTTTTAAAAAGCTGTTAGATTTTCATTCTGCCACACTTGCAAACAGAAAGTTTGATCGAACAAAGTGTCTGTAACTGCTTTTAAAGTCATTAGTTCTAGCACTTCATTTCTGCTTGCTATGCCATGCCTCTCAACTGCCTTGATTTTGCAGAATGTCCCTGATGTTGTCTGATATTCTTGCCCCATCCTTCATAAAATGTTTGATTTTCTGGTAAATCACTCAAGATTAGTCATCCAATAATACCAGAACCACCAAACATTAGCCATTCATATTGTTTCTTGTTCAGAAAATGAATATTGATACAAACCTGTTGTTCTATTAACTTTTCAAGTGAATTAGATCAATATTTAAAAACTGTCACTGATTTTGATCTCCCCAATATTTTTGGATTTGTCTGGATATTCTTAAGCAAAGAAGTTGAGAGTAATGATGCTGTCTGTTTGCTAATGCTAAGTGATTTACCAGCTTTCAAAGTTGGTAAAACAGTTTGTGTTCCTACACTTTTGCTATTTTTTCGCTCTCTTTTTTTCCTGGAACTGGAAGTACACTAAGCAGTAAAGCTCCATGCTCTAGAGAGAACTATGATCATATCACTGATCATAACCTTGTATTTTGTATTCTTCACGCGGACACCAAGAGTTACCTCTCAAGCTTCACTCTCAAGGTGGATTTCTTGTCATGCATGTCTCAAATCCACTATATGTTGGTTATGATTGGAAGCTCAATCATAATCCTCATTTTTATTAACAAGGGCCACAATTATTGCTCAGTGTCACTTCTGTTTATTTGGTGACGTCGAAAAAGATAAATCAGTATGTCTTATTAAAAGACAGCTAAGAGATACACTACATATTTGTCTTACTAAAACATAAAATTAGGAATTATCATATGTACATATTTCAGAAGCAATACATTAATGGAAGGTTTGGCATAATGGTTAATGGCTTCACCTCATAGATGCAAGGTAAAAGGTTTGATTCTGCCCTTGGGTTATTAGATTTTTTATGGTTGGCATAATGGTTATGCTACTTATCTCACAGACACAAAGCACATGGTTTGATTGTCACTCTTTTGTTAAATTATCACTAGTGTGGAAAGGATTATTATATGTCTTATCTACAACAGTTTCACACATAATGAAAGCCTAACTTATACCACATGGACAGGGACATAGGCTATACGAAGTAATGCTTGGCATGCTTCTTATTGTTTGAGTGAAGAAAGAAGGTGATACATCTGAGGAAGAATGACATTCTACAGTATGCACTTCTGGCATCGCTTACACTGTTTTAATGTCAGGTACTGAATGCCGTAATGTATTTCATATGATTTAACTTCCTCTACAGACTTTTATTGGAGTAATATAAAAATAAGTGTCTTCCCTATGTCATGTTTGTACATAACCTTTCTCTAATTACTCTTATGGTTGCTTGTTTTCTATAAAGAAAAACAAAACATAAAAAAACATAAACATGACCACCCATCATCGCTGGGATTCTAAAAGACTTGTTCTCAAGAGCGAGCTGTTCCAGGAGATATAAGAAACAGCATCATACTAAATTCTCACACCAGCAGTAAGTCTTTTACTACCTACCTCCATCTTTCTTTAGATTAAAGGTTGTTTTAATTACTGGTAAGCATATTTTGTCATATAATATGTACATCCAGGATACCCAGTCAAGGATTTGCCAGTAAAAGTTTATATCACATTACTTATATGTCATGTACGAAGCCCTACATCTAAAAAATTTGAGTTTTTAGTAGTCTAGGTCCCATGATGGCCTGCTGTATGACTATATGTCCTCTAGAATATGATTTCCACACGAGTGGCATAAATGGCATCCATTACATGGTTGCAGTATATGGTGGAGCATAATTAGAGCACAACCTGCCAATTCACAACTCTCTTATTCAGCCATTCACAGTATTTTAGTGCATTTCAAGTTATTCAGTATATTTTACCTTAAGTACATGTTAATGAAAGGATGTTCTTTGTAGCTCTAATTAACAAAGCATCTAGAATGTGTGTTATGAAGAATTCTACATCTGTATAATACAGATGTTATGTGATCCGATCTCGCCTACATTCTGAATGATGGGTTCGGAGCCGATACCTCGGCTCCGACTCGGCACACTTATGCTATAGAGCGAGGCCTCTTATTGGCTGAGCTTTCTTTATCCCAGGATGCACCACCACTAATCCCCCAGATCTCGTTTGCCGCTTACAGAGCTTGGACGTGGTCTCAACATTGGCTGGGCTAAGTACTATATTAATAGTATCTTTTCCTGTCAGAAATTTTCTTTTTTTCAACCCAAAAGCTGTTTTAACGGCTATTATTTGTGTATGAGTGTGCTTCTTAGTGATTTATTGATTTTTACTTGAAATTTCCTGTCAGAGAAGATTCCTTTCAGTCAGAGGGGCCTTCACTGTTCTAACTGCTTTATTGGTTGTGTGTGGGTCAAGTACCCATTTGAGTTAGAGGGTCTTGACCCTCCTTGCTTTCTTTCTTTCTTTTTTTTCTTACTGTAAAAAAAAAAAAAAAAAAAAAAAAAAGGGGAAAGTTTCTCTTTCAGTATTTATATATTGGTTGGCATATTTGTTGTACCTGTATCCTAAGCTGTTTAAAATTTGCTGTTGTTCCTGGTTTTTTTTTACAACTATGTCTAAGGAACATAAACCATCCGGTTTTAAGAAGTGCACGAGGTGTGGGTTTAAAATGTCCATTACGGACGACCACTCCTCGTGCGTCTATTGTCTTGGCGCCATACATCTCCAAGAATCCTGCAGTGTGTGCCATGCGTTTTCCTCTTGAGTCCTCCAGGAGAGGAAAAACAAATTAATCCTTAGAGGATTAATCAAGCCTTCCTTCGAGGAGGCTTTATCTTCCTCTCCTTCTTCTAAGAAGAGGAAAGCTTCGGCTCCGAACAGTCAGTCGGAGCCGACGGCTAAGAAAGGCAAGCAGACTTCTCCATCGGCTCCACGGACTTCGGAGCCGAGGTCGGAACGGTCTGCCTCGATGCCTCCTACCTCGACCCCTCTGGTTTCGGAGCCGAGGTCTGGAGCATCGAGAGGCGGGTCATCCTCATCGGCTCCACTGATATTGGAGCCGATAAGGGTCATCGGCTCAGACACTTCCCCCTTGGAGCCGAAGTCTTTATCGGAGCCGAGAGAAATTTCGGTGAAGGCTTCCTTGGAGCCGATAATAGTGGAATCCTTTCGGAGCCGATGGAGAAATCGGTTCGGGCCCAATCGGTATCCTCGAGATCTTCCAGGATGTCTGATTCGGACATCGATAGGGTACTCCTTCGACTCTTCCAGTCTCCGGTGTTCCAAAAGATGGTTTCGGCTCCAGCCCATTTGGCTTCGGAGCCGATGGTCCACTCCCTTACAGTTCTTCCTCCTCCAACAGCTTCGGCACCATTGGAGCAGGTGTTGGTGGAACCAGTGGAGGTGTTAGGGTCAGACCCGACCCTTGCTCCGACTCCGGCTCCTGGGTCGGAGTTCAGTGCACGGACTTCTTCCTTCGGCCCTAGGGGAGAGGCTTCGGGATTGATGCCTTCGGTCCCAAGTCTTCCTCTTGGTGCGTCGGTGGCGGGAGTACCGTCTACTGTCGTGGCCACGGAGGGGACCTTCCCAGGATTCTGGTGGTCCCGCCTTCAGGGCTATAAGGAGTGCTCTAGCCAAATCTTCTTTGGCCACCTCCACAGTTTCCCGGCTCCTTCCCTACTCTTGGAGACTGGGTCGTTGGCAGTTCCCTGTCAGCAGACAGCAGAGCCCCTGGGCCTCAGGTTACCCCTGCTGGGGTTTCTCCCCTCATGGAGGTCCTTCTGAAGCCTCTTCGGATGAACCTCCCAGGAAGAAAACGTGCAAGAGGAAGCACGTTGACTCCCCTGACGAGTCTTTGACATCTGACACCGATCTCGATGATGCAGAGGGGTCCCCCAAGTCGTCCTCGGATGATGTCTCCTTTGCAGACATCCTTGAAGCCCTAAAACAACGAGGCGGCTGGCAGTCCAAACCTCCCTCTGCTGATGAGTCGGTGTTCCTGAAGGCCTTCGGGGCTCAGCCCTCCGCCTCCTGGGTGTCTCCACCCTTCGACGAGCTCTTGGATTTGATCTGTCGAAGGGCCTGGGAACACCCGGACTCTGTGGAACCGGTCCCTGCTCGTCCAAACAAATTTCTTTCAGCACCCCCAGATGGAGAGTTCCTCACGAAAGGTGTGGCTGTGGATGCTATGGTGGTGGCATCTGCTACACAGCAGGATGTAGCAGAGGCTTCTACGTCCATCCATCCTCCTAATAAGGAGTCTAGGAGCATGGATCGGTATGGCAAGCGCACCCTTAGTTCAGCGGCCTTTACTTTGAGGTCTCTGAGCTACCTAACGCACTTTACGAGATTCCAGAGGGATCTGATTAAGGAGCTATCCGATACCCTCTTAGGTAACCTGCCTGAGGAGCTGGCCCAGATGGTTGGCCCCCGCAACACTGGAAACCGCGAGTCCTTTCGTGGCTCCTCAACTTTTCATAGTCCCTGAGGGATTGCCCGGCTGTGCTGCTCCGGAGCCAATCGGCGGTCGTTTTTCGAAGCACCTAAAGGCCTGGGAAAGGATCACTCAGGACCGATGGGTGCTTCGAATTATCACCGGAGGTTACACCATCCCATTCTGTTGTCCCCCCCCCTCAGTCCAAAAGAATCCCGGACCCGCCACCCAGTCAACGGGATACCGCAGCCATAGAAGTTTCAAAACTGCTGCAAAAAGGAGCCATCCAACCGGTCCCCGCAGACCAGATCGGATTAGGGACTTACTCAAGATTCTTTTAGTGCCAAAAGACCGGGGACTTGAGGCCCATTTTGGACCTAAGCAACCTAAACCATTCAGTCAAGAAGTCCAAGTTCCGAATGGTCACTTTACAAACCATTCTCCCGTTGTTGGAGAAAGGTGTTTGGATGTGCTCCATAGACCTCAAGGACGGTATTACCATATCAAAATACATCAAACGTCCAGGAGACACTTGCGCTTCAGCCTAGGAAGCAGTCATTTTCAGTTTCGGCGCTGCCCTTTGGTCTCACCACAGCCCCAGGGTGTTCACCAAATGCTTGGCAGTAGTGACTGCTCACTTGAGGAGTCTAGGATTCCAGGTGTTTCCGTCTAGACGACTGGCTTCTAACTGCCACCTCAAAGCATCTACTTCTACAGAGCCTGCAGGCCACAACATCACTGGGCAATTCCCTAGGAATCACCTTCAATTGGCCAAAGTCTGTGTTACGGCCATCTCAAAGGATAAAATTCATAGGGGCAGAGATAGATTCAAACCAGATGCGGGTCTATCTACCTGCAGACAGAATTCAGATCATACAAAGTCAGGTTCGAGCCCTACTCCCCAAGTCCAAAGCCCCAGCCAGAATGGTCTTGCAACTATTGGGATCGATGTCTGCCACAGTTCTGCTAGTTCCCTTGGCAAGGTTACACATGAGAATCCTCCAGTGGCTTCTCTCAACTCAATGGTCCTTTCAGGATCTCCCTCTCAATCATCTAATATGGATCACGGAATCTTGCAGACGAGACCTTCGCTGGTGGCTAGTGTCTTCCAATTTGGATCAGGGACGACCCTTTGCTCTTCCTCCTCCGGCAGCCACGTTGACCAAGGACGCCTCCCAGACGGGGTGGGGGGGGCATTCCCTGAGCAGGTCAATCCAAGGTATATGGCATCCGGAAGAGACCTCTCTCCACATCAACATCCTAGAGATGAGAGCAGTACTCCTGTCCCTTCAAGCCCTTCACTGTTACCTCCCTCAGGGCGTAATTGCTGTTCACACGGACAACATGTCAGTTGTCTGGTACCTGAACAAGCAGGGAGGGACCAGATCCTATCATCTTTGCAGAGAAGCGATGAGGGTCTGGGAATGGGCAATCTCAACCAATCGCTTCCTAGTGGCAACTCACATACCGGGCAAATCCAATGTCGTAGCCGACAGGTTGAGCAGGACCATTCTCTCCTCACGGTGGTCTCTGAACTTAACTATTACAAGACAGATTTTCAGCGAATGGGGAGTTCCTTGTTGCGACCTCTTTCGCCTCTGAATCACGGTGCAAGGATTTTTTCTCCCTATCCCCGGCTCCGGGGAAGAGCCCTATGGACGCATTAGTCCATCCTTGGCCCACCGGCCTGCTTTATGCCTTCCCTCCAGTTCCGCTACTACCCAAGGTAATTCAGAAGGCTTCTCTCTTAGGGAGCAAGATGATCTTAATTGCTCCTTACTGGCCTCGTCAAGTCTGGTTTCCCTATCTTCAGAAACATGCTCTGGAAGGCCCATGGTTCCTGGACCAGATCCCAGACCTACTGACTCATCAGTCGGGACTACTACACCAGTCCCTACACACATTAAGATTGACGGCCTGGCTCCTCCTCTTCCAACCATAGTCAGGAGACATGCACTAGACCCAGAGGTAGTGCGCATATTGTCTTCAGCCCACAAGTCGACTACGAAGAAACTTTATTCTAGCAAATGGAAAAGATTTGCTATATGGGCTCAACTCCGGGGCCTGGACCCCATTTCAACTCCCGTAGCAGAAGTTCTCAAGTTCCTAACCTCTCTTTTCAACCAAGGCTCTTCTGTTTCTACCATCAAAGTACAATTGGCGGCAATTTCTAACTTTCATGAATCCATAGACCCACCTTTAATGAGCAACAGGTTGTGTAAGACCTTCTTGAAAGGTGCTGCTCTATTAAGACCTCCAGTTTCTCATCCTGCACCTCCATGGGATCCGGATATAGTATTACGTGCCTTGACTTCTTCCCCCTTTGAACCGGCAGTTACCTGTGATTTAAAGTTTCTATCATGGAAGACAGCTTTCCTAGTGGCAATTACTTCAGCCAGAAGGGTTTCAGAACTTCAAGCTTTGTCAGTAAAACCTCCGTACTTGGTTTTTCATCCAGACAGAGTTTCCCTCAGACCGAATCCTTCTTTTGTTCCTAAAGTCTGCTCTACTTTATGCTTACAACAGTCATTAGAGCTCCCAGTGTTTTTCCCAAAATACTCCAATGAAGCGGAATTTATTTTCCACACACTAGATGTCCATAGGCAGTTATGTTTTTATTTGGATAGGACCAAACAGTCAAGGAATACAGATCAGTTGTTTGTGTCCTTTGCAGAAAACAAATTGGGCAATGCAGTCACAAAGGTCACTATTGCCAAATGGATCAGGGACTGTATTACTCAAGCTTATATTTTTCTAACGAGGAGCTTTCCACCTCTGTCAAGGCTCATTCTACAAGGGCTATGGCTACTTGGTAGCATTTCATTCTAAGCTTGCTATTGGTGACATTTGTGCTTCGGGTACATGGTCTTTCCCGCATACTTTCATTTCTCACTACAAATTAGATGTGGCATCTAGAGGACGAGCTTCATTTGGTTCCACAGTGCTCAGGAGTGTTTTCCAATGAGCCACCCGGATTTAGGTGCTAGGGACGCTGTCCCATCATTCAGAATGTAGGAGATCGGATCACATAACATCTTTTAGTTATGTACTCACCATAACTTCAGATGTTTGGGATCCATCTCATACATTCTAATAACCCACCCTTCCCATCTTTCTTTAGATTAAAGGTTGTTTTAATTACTGGTAAGCATATTTTGTCATATAATATGTACATCATTTGCCAGTAAAAGTTTATATCACAAACTGTATATGTCATGCATGAAGCCGGACAAACAAGATTTGGGGATTAGTAGTCTAGGTCCCATGATGGCCTGCTGTATGAAGATATGTCCTCTAGAATATGATTTCCACATGGCATAAATGGCATCCATTACATGGTTGCAGTATATGGTGGAGCATAATTAGAGCACAACCTGCCAATTCAGAATGTAGGCTAATGGATCCCAAACATCTGAAGTTATGGTGAGTACATCTGTATAATACAGTTTTCATTAACCATTTACACATACTATGGGATTCAGAAAGATTCTCACCACCAGGACTAATTGGCTAATGCTGGTCTGTCAATTAGAGTGTTGACAAGAATCAGGGACACAGTAAAGCTACACAGAGGAACAATTCATCAGCAACTAATTACCGTGTCTCTGAATTGAACATGGTGTTGTTAGACCTGACCTTCTTTTTCTTCCTCCAACCAGACCAATACACTGTAGTAGTAGAGGCACCTTCCAACATGCACACATACATACACAACACACACACACACACACACACACACACACACACACACACGTGAACACACAGCCAGACAGAGAGACACACACACACACACACACACACACACACACACACACACACACACACACACACATACACCTGTGTGAACATATGCAAACATACACACACACATACACACACACACACACACACACACACACACACATACACACACACAATCTATGCAGCCACAAACAAGCAGCCATAAGCACTCTCACACTAAAAGAACATTCACTCATACAAATGCACACACACACACACACACACACACACACACACACACACACACACACACACACACACACACACACACACACACACAGGCTTATATGACTTCAATGAGTTTTCAGAAACTCAAAATTCATATGGTCAAAACCATTTCTTAGTCTTTGTTGCCCCCAACTCTCTTGCAATGCGTATATAACAACTCCAAAATCGCACTAAGGTGGGAAAAAGGGTACAAGCAGTTCTATGTAGATTGCAGTACTGTGGCAATCAGGGAATTTACCCTTTTCCCCACTGTAGTACAATCTCATAGTTGGTATATATAATTTGCCAGGGGTGTGGGGGTGCAGGGAGGCTTGCTCCCCTGCAAAAATGTAGATTGTTTTTATTTTGAGTTTCTGAAAACTTGATCATATTGTCTTGACCATATTCGAGTTTCCAAAAACTCAGTGAAGTGATAACTGTATTATATTTCATCTAAGAAACTTTTCATCTAATCTCAAAAAAAAATGTAAAATATTCATATAAAACACATTTGGTCAAATTCCATTAAAACTAAAACTTCATAATCACCAAATACTCCTCCAAATCATTTTTAGCAGGAGGCATCCTAACACCCCTTTAATTAAATATACTTATTCTACAGTCCACAAATGCAGAGAAAAAAGGAAAATCCACACACAGTGAACCACTGCTGATGTACAAACCTCACTTTGGACATTAGCGAAGTACACACAATGCAGTAGACTAATTAGGCTTGTAATTCCTACCACTTTAACACCCTATACCACACCAGTATTAATTCTGAATAGTCTACTCTACTTTTCTGTGAAGTCTGATTAAATCAAATATGCTTTAGACTAAATGAGCTTTAGATGAATTGTCAGATACCTATATTTACATTTATATTTAAACTCCAAGAAAGACCCAGCCAAGCTAGAATCTCTTCACTGTGTAATAACTTAAACCTCATACACTGGAGGCCCGTGGGATATATGTACATACAATGTTTTGGAAGTGTATTGTGGAAGAAAAAGGTAATTGGGAACATGTTTTGGGAGTGTAATGAGATGGCAGATTTAAAAATTCCCAACAGAGTACCCTATCAGAATATTGGGTGAGTAAAAGGAAATGATTCATTTGAGCTGACACACAGAATCTGCCTAGACATAGTAAGGCCTTATTAAGTATGATTCTATTGGCTGCCAAAAATGAAATTACTAGAAAATGGAAGTCAAAGTCTAAAGCAACTATCTTTGAAGTCTTGAATTTTATAAGAGATAAAAGAACTGGAAGAGGGATGTTTATAAAAGTAATGGAGCAAATTACATAGATATAAATGAAAACTGTGGAAGCAATACATGCTGAATAATGGTCATGAAAGGAGCAGTAATGTTTAAGGGAAGGCAGGAATTCATCAGTCTTTGTAATGTTAGACTGTTGTTACAAGGAAAGAAAAAATATATGATGTATAATGTATGCAAATAGGAAAAATGCCATTATGATTTGTTTTCTTTTCTGTTAATAAAGTGTTTAAAAAAAAGTATATACAGCGCATCAGCTACATGGCTTCTGAATGCCCATGCCTTTTTGCCTTTTAAATCTTTATGGGTTCATTCAAGCAAATAAAGACAAACCCCACTAGCATGTTTTGGTCTTTTAAGTCATCTGATCAGTACAGCATAAGTAGATTGGCTTTATTTTAGAAACAAATAGCTTAAAATCAAGCCTGATGTCCATAAGCATTGTTGCCTGCCTAAAATCCCAAACATCCAAACCAGAAAAACAGACAAACAAACCATCCAGTAAAAACTGTAAGAATGACCCAGCCAAACCAGAGTCTTCACTGTGTAATACCTTACACCTCCTACAGTGGATGCCCATGACTCTATGACCTTATGGGGTCCTTTGCATATACCCGATTTACATTTTTGGGACCCACATTGGTGAGACCAGTGATGTGGAGACCAAATAGCTGAAAATCCAAACTTACATATATTAATTCCAAGATTGCCATTTCTCAGAATATTTCCTTTTATCTGACATACAGTGATCCTGGAGGTGGTATACATAAGTTCAGGATTACTCAACATAGAGGGTGCAGAGAAACTTCCCTAACACTGCAAAAAAACACATTTAGAGAAGATTTAGATGTTTGATATTCACTCTTCTCCTTTGTCGACCTCTAAACATTTCTCACCCCTTGATTGTTAGCATCCCTGAGGCAAATGGGAGTCTGAGGAAAACTGGCACGGCTCAGGGAAAGGGAATATACACGAAATGCAAATCAGAGGCCATATTATCATTATCATTGTCATCATCAATCCCATTTTTCCTATTTTCCCATTTTTTTTTACTTGGAGTCTGGGTGTTGTGTCAGCTGTTGCCACCTCTCTTGATTCAGAGCCTCTCTCCTACATTCTGTGACAATTATGCCTGACTGTCACAGCTCTTCTCTCACACAATCCATCCATCCATCCATCTCTTTACTAGACATCCTTATTTCCTTTTGCCTTCTTTCTCCTAAATTTTCTCCATCAGTCATCTTCTGCTTTTCTGCATATGTGCAAAGACCACACTAATCTCTTCTCTACAGCCTGCTCTGCACTTGCAGCAACATTGTCATCATTACTTTGTCCATCCTACCACCAGTCTCAGGCTCTTCATCTCCATCACCTCTTCCTCCTCAGCTGCTCTGGTTTCTGTGCTGTACAGTATTACTGGTCACTGTTTTGTACATCTTACTTTTCAGCTTCTGTGGCATTCTTCTGTCATACACTATCCCCTAATACCCTGTGTCATTTGGCTGCAGCCCCTGTGATTCTAGCTTTGACCTCCTCATTCAGACTTCCCTTCTCCTCAACCACCCCTGCCAGATACTTGAAGTAGTTAACCTGTTCCACTGTCTTCCCTTTTATCTCCCCTCTCAGCTTCTTATGATTTTCTTGATTTGCTGCTATTAACAACTGTCTTATCTGCACTCAGTTTCATCTCATGTGCCTTCAATCAGTTTTGCATTCCATCCCCCATACTTTACTGAAAGTCCTGATTTGAGTCTGCTTGTAATGATACATCACCTGCGTAATGCAGCTTTGTTGATCTGTCCCCTTCTACCTGTATGCTAATGCAGTACATAGAGCAGACACCAAAGAACAAGTAATTTAAGTATACCATGTACTTCAAGGTATTCTACAGATGAATCTGTTGAATTTCTACTTTTGCTCCTACCACCATCAAAATAAGTTTCCCAGCTTCTCACAGACACATAAATAGACAACAGATAGTTGAAAACTAATTTGCTTATTTCAAGTATCACCATATTATCTAATAAAATATGTTTATCTGCTTTCTGATGCCAATCGTCCTTACATAAACCTTCATAACATGGATATTATTTGCTTCTAGCCCTATAATACTTCACTCACTTTACTTTAAGATTATAAAAAAACATATACTTATGCAAATCTATATATCCAATATATATTAAGACAATCCACTCCAATATATATTAAGACTTTATATTGTTCACATAATTCACACAAAGCTTTGGTTATGTTACAAGAGTGTTTCAATATATAAGTTTAAAAATGCATAATCTGATATTTGTGATCAGCACATGCACAACTGGTATCAATTAAGTATGCAGGTTTAAATACTACCACAATAATTTCCCTTCATGCTAAAAGGTTAACAGTTGATATACTGACTTATTATTATTTGGTTAGGGTTATATTTTTAACATAAGATGCATTTATGCATGACCCTTCATTCACATTTGCATCCCATATAGTCTACATCATTGTTGTACTCCTTTTACAACTCAAACTCTGTTATAGAATCTCACATCTTGTCTCCAACAGCCCAAACTGCCCTTGCAAAGAATGTTCTTCTTCCCAAACTAGAGTATTGCTTCCCTATTACCTCTACAGTCTGCCCACAACACTCAAAGAATACAATTTGAAGAAAAGATTTGCAAATCGTGCACCCACCATTGTGTCCTCATAAATGGTCTGTACTGGCTGTCCGTAGTTGATGGGCCTCATTCCTTATGAGTTTTTTTGTCTTCAAAATACTCAAACTAGGATACTTCTGACTTCTAAGACAGAAAGCTACCCTTCAAGAAACAAACTTACTCATGAATGTGTAGTTAGAAGGAGGAGGATGATATTATACTCATCAATCCACAGTTTTGAAGTACAATATGTGAAAAGCATTCTCGTGTGTCGGACCCTCTGTATGGAATGACCTACCCAAAGAAGTCAGAACTCTGTCTTTCTTTCAAGACTTTAAAAATGTTGCTCAGCAACTGATTTCATTCTCTGAGCAGGAAAATAAGGCTATACATGCTAATTATACAGTATATATTAATTATCTGACTATATTGCACTCTCCAATTCATCTTATTTGCTCATAATAAATGCATTTTGCCGATTGTAACTGCACAATGTTTGCTCGCTCTTCTCCTATCATTTATTGTATATGGTGTCTTCCATCTGCATCTTTCTATGTATATACATGACTGTATGTTCCTTATGTAAATCAGCATGTTATTAGTTCTACTGAGCCTGGGTCATGGCTGAAAATGGTCTATTGACCAGTCTAGATACCTCATACCTGATAAACAAATAGTGAATAAATAAAAATAAACAAAATAAACAGACTGTGTATTGTTTGGGCATCAAGCCAATGCTGATTCATGCACATGCACATTTTAAACAGTTAGTCATCAGTTACTAATCCCTGAACTACTTACCAAACTCATCAAGCAGTGTTTTAGATGGCTGCATTCTTTTTTTTTTTCTTGTTAGAGGTAAAGCTTTTCAGCCAAGAGAATACAAAGCATCTAAAGCCATACTGTGAACTTTTTCTAAAGCACTGTATTTTTATTCCTGTTGTTATAGGTTCACCAAAATCTAAGAGCCATATTCAGTGCTAATCTGTCAGCAACACAGATATGTAGATTACTGTCGTCATTAAGAAGTAAAATATTTTTAGCATACAATGCACTGTTATACAATATTTATTTTGCATATAGTCCTCAGACATTTAATTTCTAGTGTATTTAGACAGCCCATTTTATAAAGCTTCATTTACATAACAAAACAAATGCACAGACACATGCATGCACACACACACACACACACACGTGTGTGTGTGTGTGTGTGTGTGTGTGTGTGTGTGTGTGTGTGTATATATATATATATATATATACACACACACACGTGTGTGTGTGTGTGTGTGTGTGTATATATATATATATATATATATATATATATATATATATATATACCAAAAGTAAAAAGGTTGCACAGACAAAGCAATTAATGAAAACTACAAGAAAAATCTAGACAAGCTAGAGTTTTCACTGTGTGATACCTTAAAACTCCTGTAATAAAGCTCCATGGGACATATGCAAATGACCCCTTAAGGACATCAAGTGTTCAGGTATCAAAAGCTTTTAAAGCCATTAGTTTTATGGTGGCATGAGCTCATCTTTTCTGCCTGCTGACTGCTTGACAGTGTGAAGTGTTATACCAACTTTCAAAGGTTTTGAAAGCTGGTAAAATGCATTGCATTCCTACATTTTGTGCTTTGTAATGGTAGTACATTGATCAGATAAAGCTCAAAGCAATGCAAAGAATTATAACCGGGTCATAACCCTTTATCATGTGTTCTCCATTTTGATGTCAAGATTCACCTCTCGAGCTTTGCTTTCAAGAACATACAATAAGCTGATCGTGATCAGAGACTCTGTCATAATCCTCTATGTTTCTAATAGAGGACTGATCAAAGAATTCTGTGCAAACCTTTTAAAAATAAACTCAGCTAAAGTGAACTAAACTTAGCCAAATCAAATCTAGGCCTTACCAAGCTAAAGACAGACTTAAGGTCTCTACTGATGAGCATGTATAACAAATCATGAAGTGTGTGTGGCAGTTCATGAACTGGAGAGTAACTATGCTTTAAAATGTACAGCTGTACTTTAGTTCTCATTACAGGCAGCATATTGAAATTAATGTTCTACTTATTCTTATATTCTTATATTATAAGAATATTATTATTTTATTCTTATATTCTCCTATTCTTCACAAAAGTTCAAAAAAAAAAACTTCAGTGACACAGCCCATAGCACCTTTCTCTCTGAAGAAGACTATGTGACCTACAATCTCAAAGACAGCTACATCTCTTAGAAAATGGCAAATCAGTTCAAAGACAAATATTGCTTCTTCCTGACTTGGCACTTTCTGTCTCACAATATTTTTTGAGGTGAGTTTCAGAAAATTACTAACATATCTGACTACCTTCTCCTATACAAAAGTAGAAAAGAAGCCGTGGCAAATTCAAGAGAATACAACAAGCTGTAGGACAGGCTACAGGTAACATTTTGAATAGAGAATACCATCCACATGTGCTTAAATTCATGAGTGCGAGCATCAGTCTTGCATAGGAGGCAGGGTTCTTTTATACACCTGGCACTTTGAAAAGGAAAAATAGATAACTAGAATTTAGGACTCATTTTAGAGTTCATCTTTGCATTTTAACTAGATAATGTTCTGGTCTCTTTGCATATTTACTGAAACTGAACACTAGCAGTCTATCACAAAAGATTAACCAGGAGGCTTACAATCAGCAGTATAAGGAAATAAACAGCCTCCTTGCTTTTAAAACTGACCTTAAACTACATCAAAACTACAGTAGTAAAGTATTAAGTATTACATCAATGATAAATATAGTTGTGAGAGCCAAGGGGTAGTCTATCTTGCTAAGTGTAAAGAGTGTGTTGCATATTATTTTTAAAAAGAACACAACTAAAGATGAACATGTATATGTATGAAACATTATCAAACCATTTCAAAACAAAAACCGTCAAATGCTTTTGGCTAAGCATATATTGATAACAAATCACATAGTTTTTTGTTTTAAAAGTTTATAAAAGTTTATAAAAGGTTAGAGGTGGTGCATGGTATTTGAAGTAACAAGAACACAAACTCCTTTGGCAATTAAAAACAAATGCCTATACATTTCCAGGGGGATCAATGATGTGTGTTCTATAAAAAATCTACTATATATTAAAATAATAGATAGATAAAAGTTTTTTTTTTTAACAGCAATTTTTCATTTTGTTTTTTTTTTTTAGACTTTATTTAATATTGTTCACATTTATTTTATTACATAATTAATAATTATTTTAGATTTTTAGTTTTAATTGATTTAAGATATTTAGTAATTTGAAATTTAATAGTTTTCACATATATATATATATTAATATATATATAAATATATATATATTTTGTTTAGTAGGCTGGTTTTTTAGGGTTAATTCTTTAGTGGTTTTAAAGTAGTATGGTAATTTAGGGGTTAATTAAAATTATGGTTTTGGAATCAAGATTAAAGAGTGAGCTCATTTTAAAATTTTAAATTTAGTAAATTGCCAAATTTCTGGATGAGGTTATATACAAAGTGCCTCTCTTAAGGTACATATTCTAGTGAAGTTTATTTAAAATTGTTTGTTTTGAAAGTGGCAATGTACATGTAAGTAGTTATCAAACAAGTAAAAAACAAGTGATTTTGTGACCTCCTGGTTTTTATTCAAAACTACACTAGAATCAGCAATCATTTGGAATCTCCAGGATAAAAATACCCAAATATTAATAATTTCCTCTTCTCATCTACTAAACCACTTTGTTATATTGTACATTTATCACTTCTTGGAGCTTTTTTCCCCTGGCCTCCACTGGAAAATGGGCAGGGTAATACAGTGGGATTTCCCAGTAAACAAAAGCAGATAAATAAATAAATATTCATGCTCTGAGGCAAACATGCATTGATTAGTTTCTCTCCCAGTTTTCAGGTTTTGTGCAATACAATGTTGATTTGAAGGTTCAGGACCTCACGTTAGATCATACTGAGTCATACGGCAAGTACATTATGAAAACCTCATCTTTAAAATACATCAGTGATATGTTTGAAACATGTAACAGATGAAAATTTCTAAAGTGTTAAAGCTAAGTGATTTCATGCCCTAACAAATTGCATTGTAACAAAAAAACACTTGTTTATAATAATTCTATGGCATAAAACATACACAATGGTTTCTTGTCTTAACCTTATGATTGAATTGTTTCTTGACTTAACCTTATGAAAGAAAAGTAAATGGCTAATGTAAATTATAGAGCGCTGTCTTGAGTAAGTTTGCAAGCAGAAATCACATTCTCTGTACATAGTATATAAGCTATAACAAACTGAATGCAAATAAAGCCTTTATAATCCTACTTTATATCCAAGACCCATAACACATACAACTTGTTTAGTGTTATGTCTCTGAATTTTTCCATCCTAACAATATTACTGGAACCATATGAGCTGAAACCAGTACCTGGTAAAACACTTTAGGAATGGTCAAACAATGGCTTTGTACAGAGATATAAATAAATCTTTTCATCCAGATGTAATCAATTTCAAAATAATTTTAATGATTCTAAAATGTTTCCTGACAGCCATGCCAACATGTATTAAGGCAAACAGATTATGATTTACCAGCATCTCCCAGGTCTTGAAACTCATTGCATACTCCCGGAAGATTACTGTTCAGAACACATGAGCATTGGTTATTTAAATGCCTTAAATGTATAATTTTGCAACTACAAGTATTAAATATACCCAATAGATGTCTGTCCACTGATTTTACTTAAGGTGACAATGAGTTGACTTCCAAGATAGCTGTATATTGAGTAACAGCTTAAGTTCAACTCTCACAGAGTGAAAGACAGAAAAAGAGAGAGAGTTAGTGAACTCATTTCTGGGTGGTAAATTTCAGTAACTGGCTAGTAAGTGCACTACATGGATGCCAGAAAAAAAACTGAAATTTGGAGAAATTGAAAGAAAATAAACCACAAAAGGTGATGAAAAACACTGATTGGGAAGAATTATGCAGCTGTTCACCAAAAAAGCAGTGTAAGCTCCAGGTTTGGTGCAAGATGTGACTTCCAGTAACCTAGAGGAAAAAATGAGTCCAATGTAGTCAGAGCTGATTAAAATAAATGAAACAATGATGGAGTATATTAATTCAAATAACAAAAGGATAGATAAAATGGAAAACACTTTAAACAGATACTCAGACAAGGTAAAACTGCAAAAAAAAAAAAAAACTGGAGGCTGAAATGAAGAAAAAGTTGGCAGAATATTAGACTGCTCAAAATGAGATGTTTCAAAAATAATAGAATTAGAGATAGAGCACACAAGGAAAACTTCAGATTTTCTGCTGTACCAAAGAAGCTGGAAGGAATAGACTATTCATTTTATGAAAGCACACATAAGACACTGGACTGGTATTTAACAGCAAGAGTTGATAACTGAAAGTGCACATTGTGTGTATACTCCAAACTTAGCCATGAGAAAGCAACCTAGACCTTTAATAGTAAAGATGCAATCCTACCAGCAGAAGGAATTGATTCTGACAAATCTGTGGCAGAAGGACAAAGTACAGTAGTGTTTGTAGAAAATGATTACTCACTATGCACTAGGCAGAAGAGGAGTACATTTATTCCACTAATCAGGGAATGTTGAGAAGCAGGTGTGAGATTCAAACTGCCATATCCAACTATCTTCCTTTCTTCAAGCATTCTTTCCTGGAGGGACAATATATTTTTTGATGCAGAACATGCTAATGAGGAAATACAAAATCTGTCCAACAAAAAAGTGAAATGTGAAACAGAAGGAGATTCTACTTCTCATTTTTCTGGTAATAAAGACCACATGGAGACTGTGTTTCAATGGAAAATGCTTGAGAGACAGAAAAAAACACAAGAGTTGAGTGGAAGAATGGAAAGTATGTTGGAAAGGAAGCAGAGACTGGATTTCGGAGATGGAGATAAACAGGAATTAAGCCAACAACTTGGAAATTGACAAATAAATGTGGGATTATAAAGCATTAATTATATTTGTGAAACATGTCAGAACAAGAAAACCTGGATGCATTGGACTTTTCTGACTTTGTTAAACTTGTAGGGGACTCTAAAGCATATGCCCTGCCATATGTTGATTAATGTTTGGAGAAATACTTAGGAGAGGGGAAAAGGAAGAAAAGAGTTAACTGTTAAGTAAAACAAACTGAAGAAGACAAACTTTTGTTCTTAACAGTAAGATTTGTATAGGGCATGATATCTGCATACTATACATACTTTTTTCAGTTATTTTCAAGTCTAATGGTGATAGTAAAGTAAACAGGTGCCCCTGTTATTTTTCCTTCTTTTCTCTTTCTCCTTGTTCAGTTTTAAGAAATATATGCACCGCAAAGTCTGCCCAAAGAGTATGATACAAGAAAAAATTATGTGCTTTTTCTCATCCTTGCATAGGGGAATGAATGGATTAAGACTCTTGGCTTTATCCAGTTTTAAGAGAAAGCAAATAAATAAAAAAGAACATTGAACATAATAAAGCTCTCCTCTAGCAAATAAATAAATACTTGTAGAAGCAACTCTGTATCTGGTTCTCATGTTTCCATGGAGACAATCTGATTAAGAAAGATAAAGACAGAATACTTCTTTCCTTTAATAGATTTCTTCAATGGCTAGCAGATAATGTTTTCTGAAAGCATTCAAGCGTTTCTCATCCTGGGAGAGCAATAAATATGAGACAAAATCAGAGAGCCCTTGGTGGAAGCACAGGCTGTACTATGCTTCTTAGCATGGATAACCTTCCTTTTAGGTTAACCCACATCTATGATTCTTACTGTCAGTTTGGGACAATTGTTCTTATTAGAAAGGTAAAACTTCAATATTTGAAAATGTACATAGTTCTGTGTTGTGTGTTAATATTAAGCTAATATGTTTTTGGGGTGTGTTGGGGTTGTATTTGGTTTTTTTAGTGCTTTTGATAAAATAAAACGTTTTATAAGATGTGACATAGGCTCAAATGGATATGTCAAGAAACAACTGTATAAAAGGTGAACCTGCTAAACATCAGTGTGTGCATGTAACACTTAATACTTAACAAAAAAAGCTATTAAAAGGTGGGAATAATAACTTTTTAACATAATGACCCTTTCAATACTATCTTTAAATGTTAATGGTCTCACAGATATATACAAAAAAGTAAGAGTAGTGAAGTACACTAAATAATGTAAAGTGCAAATAGCTATGCTATAAGAGACTCATTTGAAAAGAACTAAACATGTGTATTTGATAAAGAAATGTTTTTAGGATGGTTAATCAGCAGAATACGTGGGACAAAGGAAAAGAGGAGTACTTATATGAATAGCAAGAGGAGCTCCAATAGTGATACAACAGGGAAAAAAAAGATAATAATTCTAGATATGTAGTACTAAGGGGCTACTGGCAAGGGAGGAGATAACAATGGCATAGATTTATATTCCACCTAAAACTGCTATAATGGACCTTAAGAAAATTCTGGGAGAAATAATCAGTTTTCACCAGAGGTTATTAATTATAGGTGGGGAATGGAATATGTTTTGCAGCAAGAAAGATGCGTCTGGGGGACTGGAAGGGAAATATGACAAAGGAGGGTAAATTTTTGAAGAAATTTATGAAAATATTTGGCATGGAAGATGTGAATTTAGTAGTAGGAGTTCAGGATAAGCTTATATATTATTCCCCAAGAAACAAATTGAGCTAGGCTACACAGAGCTTACATTTTACATTTTAGAGGACCATGTGCATTTAATTGAAAGTTTTGGTACACATCCAAAAACTATTTCAGACCATATGCCAATCATAAGTAAAATAAAAATACAGGGTAATAAAATAAAAATAAGACACTGGCACTTTCCCCCTTATCTGTTGCAAAGAGAGGAATTTAAGGAATGGGTAGTGGAAAACATTCAGGAGTTATTAAAGAAGTCAGAAATTTCTTTTGAAAATATAGCTCGGGAGTGGGATAAAATTAAAGTAGAGTTTAAAAATAGGGTGGAAATAAAAGAAAAAGATATGGTTAGAAGTAACAAGAATTATTTAGAGGGACTGACAAATGTTAAAGTATTGCAGATTAAGGGAAATCTCACAGAACAAGAGGAGGAGCAATTGCATAATGCTAAGCAGAAAATAATATATTTCCTCAATAATAAGCATCAGTTTAGAAAGACTGCTGTTAAGCAACAGTTTTTTTGATAATAACACTAGAGCACAAAAACTTTTAGCATAACAACTCAGGCAACAGAAAGTAGAAAGGCTTGTCACCAAGCTTAGGGAGCTTATAACAAGGAAGATACCAAGAGATCCTGTAGATGTACTGGAAATATTTCAGAAATTTTATGAACCTCTGTATAAATCAGATAAATATGGAGATCAAGAAAAGCTACAAATGGAAATGTTTATGGAAAAATTTATTATGCCAAGGTTAGAGGTAGATGAGGCTCAATTATGAAAATTCAGGATAGGAGGAGAGGAGATAAAAATGGTGATGTATAACCAATCAACAGGAAAGTCCCCAGGATTACAGGGTATTCCTGAGGAAGTTTGGAAGTGAGGAGGTTAAAATGATAAAGATCTGGAAGGTTTTGTTTAAGAGTATTTTAAGTGGAGATGAAGCACCAACATCCTGGAGGAAAGTATAATGCCTAAAGAGGGTAAAGACCCATCAAATCCAGCTTCATACAGGCCAATTTCAATCCTAAATCATATTATAAAGTGTTTATGTCTATAATGGCTAAAAGAATGGTAAAGGTGATGCCAAAATTAATAGACATGGATAAAAGTGGTTTTGTGGTGGGGAGGCAAACATTTGACAACATTAACAGAACAATGATGATCCAGAGGGAAGCTGAATGCAAGAAAATACAACTGTTGTAGGTAGGTCTTAATGCAGAGGAAGCATTTGACTGAGTTTATAAGCAGGTCAATGGGAGCATTTTCATTCCATGGTAAAATTACAAGACTGATTAGGAGGATATATAAGGAATCTGAAGCTAAAATTAAAGTGGGTAGGTTCCTCTCTGATAATTTTTGTTTGAGCACAGAACCAGACAGGGGTGTCCTCTTCCCCTTTGTTATTTGTACTACATTTAGAATAATTGGCAAAGAAAGTAACAGACTCAGAAATTCAAGGATATAATTGGTATGTTAATCAAGAAAAGCCGTCTCTATTTGCAGATGATATTACTTTATACCTGATAAAACCAGAAAAGGACATTTCAGTGTTGTGGAACATTTTGAGGTAGTTTCAAATCTTTTTGGGATGCAAAATTAATGAAGCTAAAACACAGATAATAGCTGTAAATTATGTACCCACCCATGAATTGGTTCAGCAATATCCTCATTTATGGGGAAATTATAAAATGGAGTACTTAGGAGTATGGATTAAAAAGGATTCTGTTATGGCAGCTAAGGATATATGTGAAGAGACTAAACAAAAGATAATACAAAAACTGAGAAGCTAAAAACTCTGTTATATGGATAGCAAGATACAAGCAGTTAAAATCTTTTAGTCCCTTAAGTTTTATACACAGGTCATGCATATTTTTATTAACCACAGGAGAAGTTGTGGATAGCAGTTAATAAAGAGCTGAAGGATTTTATTTGGGAGGGGAAGATGGCAAGAGTCAAGCAGGATAAGCTGATTCTTCCAACTAAACAAGGTGGTGTGGAATTACCTGATTTGAAGAGGTATTTCACAGCTACTCAGTTAATGCTCCTATATATAGTACAAGCAGAAAACTATAATTCAAAGTGGAAAGGGATGATGATGAAACAGAAGGGAGCTCAAAAAAACAAGGAGAAACAGGGATTTTGGATGCAGATCCTTAAGGAAAATAACAATAACCATGTAGAATATTATATTCATAAAGTAGCAGAAAGTACTCTAAGAACTAAGCCAACATGGGAATGGAGAAAGGAGATTCCGCCAATAGGGATGACATCAATTAGGGATACAAACAATAGGCAAAAGGGGGCTGGAATTTATTGGAGAAAATTGGTAAAACAGCCAAGGCATTGGAAGCAAATGATTAGAGAAATGGGAAGACGCCAAAAACATATTTGGCTGCAGGATAGAGATTGCCTTCCCTACCAAGGATTGACATCAGAGTATAGGCAAAGGGAAATATCTAGGGGGATGCTAAACAAAAGGCCAGCACTGGTAGAGTTTTTAGTAGATTCTAGAACAGAAGCTGCTGTTTAAAAAAGAATAATTAGTAGAGCATGCAAAATATTGCATGGTAACTATAAGAATTAATCATAGGAGGTTAGAAAGGATTGGGAAGAGAGATTGGATAAGGAGTTCACAAAGAAACAAAGGGAGTATATGTATGTCTTCCAAATATGCAACAAAGTCTAGAAGATTTAGGATCATTGCTGGGAAGTATTTATATGGATATTTTTATACCCCAGGTATTTGAGCTGTAGTACAGAATCGGAATTTCCTACACATAGTAAGGCCTTACTGAGTCTATTTATTGTGGCTGTCAAAAAAGCAATTACTAGAAAATGAAAATCAAAGTGTAAACCAACTTTACTAGAGGTAGTGAACTGGAAACAATACATGCAGAGGAGGAACAAGGTTTAAAAGAAGGCAGGATTTGAATGAGCTGTGCAATGTTTGACTGGCAATAACAGGATAGATTATAAGTGATGTATTATGTTTGCAACTACAGTTATGTCAATATGTGATGTATAATGTTTGCAACTAAAATTACGTCAATCTAGTTTGTTTTCATTTATATAAATGTATGATTTCCTATGTCATAAGTGATAATTTAATAAAGATGTTTCTTTTTTAAAAAATATATGTCTGTCCACTGATATTATTTATTTTAAAAGGACTGAAAACGTCTCCGGTAATTATCTGATTATATACATAACTCTAATTCCATTTGATTTGAAGACTACAGTTTATTCTACATTTCAAAATAAAATGTTTATAATAATAGCATTAATAATAATAATAATAATAACACATTTTAAGAGTGCATCAGTTTTATTTTTATTTATATGCTTCTTTGTTTACTTTATTTTATCTTTGCTAAATGGATGTGGTATGGGGACCCTTTCCAGCCACAATGCAGGCAATAAGGCAGAAAAGTACAGTTAAAGACATAAGCATATTTAAGCAAACACATCCACTAACACACCTGGTACATATGGCCTAATTATTAAAGTCACACATTTCTTTTTTGAGATGATAGAAAAAGATATATACAACCCTTATTATAATAAAGAAACATGTTGCATCTTCTACTTCATCTGGCTATGTAGCTCTAAATAAAGAAGGAATTGAAATGTCAGTTAAATATTTGTATTATTTTGGTCTTGTACAAATAAATGAATATGACAATCATTTAAATTGTGATGGAGCTATTTAAAACCTAAAATTGTATACTTATTAACAAGTGTATGAAATTATTGGAAAAAGTTGTTCTTACAAATTTATAAGCATATCAGATAAATAGATAATAGCAGTGGTGGATTTAGGTCTTGGTGGATAGGTACATGCCGCCCTGCCCACTTGATAACCTGATATATACACTGGCTCTTAAAAAAATCCATTTTAACTGTTCTGGTTGAAATCGGAAAATATACCACCAAAGTTTGTAAGGTAAGCACCTTAACCATTAAGCCAACCTCTCACCCAAGTGTGTACCAACTGTGTACCAAGTGGTACACAGCTGAGTGATTACCTCATATGGAGGTACATTTTCCCATTTTAATCTACATATGCTTCAGTTTATTTATTTATTTTTGTGATTAGTGGCATATGTCACGATGCCAGATGCAGCTGGAGCAGAGAGGTGACCAAATCATCCTTAGAGCCTATGATCCTGACAGGCACCTCAAACTGCATCAGTAAAAAAAACAAAACCAAGAACAGATTCAGGTATTTATGCAGTATTGTACTTAATGCATCAAAGTATTGCAGCCACAGCCTCAGCACCAATCCAGCAGCATCCAAGAGAAGGTCATTAATCTAGCCAGCAGCAGCAACTGTTGAGAGCATGAAGTGAATTGTTTTCAGTTTTAGCAGGAACCCAAGTACTGCCAAGTGGCTGTTTGTGTTGTTTAGTATTCTCGTGTAAATGAAGAATTAGATGCAAGGGACAGATTGTTTATGTTTTCTCTTACATTTGCTAAGTTTGTTTCTGCAGAGTATGTCAGGAAAATTGTTTGTAGGAATATTCAATTAGCAAATACTTGCCTGTATGCATAGCAAAACAGTGTATATTCCAGTGTTTTGTGTTTTCACTTTAGTCTGATGAGCTCTTAATCAAATATCTTAGGACCTTTTATGTTCTAAGAAAATATTAAACATGGTTAACAACACCTAGGAAAATTAATTTAACTAGCTTCTCATTTTGCTGCTTAGCTTTTAACACAGCAGGCCTTTTGTACACATTTTAAAGTGAAAGGATTTCATCGTGGATTTGTTTGAGTTGTCCTGTTTTTAAGTTATTTAAGACTTACTCACAGAGAAACATCTTGGCAAAACAGTTGGAGTCCTGCTCTGTCAACAGTCATCGTAGTTATAAACTCCCTTCTATAAAACTACTTCAGCCTTCATTACAAGAATAGACTCTCTGTTCCTTATCTTATATCTGTTTACCTTCTCTTACTGAGCTTTTCCCTCTTACTTTATCCCTGTTTTTATGCTACTCTTTCCTTATCTGTTTACAATTTATATGTTTTCAAGTGACATTAAAATGTTTTACTGTCTTCTACTGACTGAATTTCTTCTTTTCTAACACAACTGTATCTCTGTTATTAATGATGCAATAGGGGCTGAGGGCAGAAAAAAATGATGGTGATAAACCTGGGTTAGAGAACAGAGATTTGCTTAATAGGCAGGTCAGTAAGACCTAATGATATCACTTGAAAACAAACAATGGTCAACAAACCTACAACAACTGAATATTGCCTACAGAATCACCCAACTCTAACAACTCAGGAGGTAATTCAGAACATTTGACAAAGCCTAAGTCATGTCCAAGAATGCAAACGCCATTATTGCTTACATCACTAAAAGTACACATTCTTTGTTTCTTTTTTTTAATTCACTTAAAAAGTTAATAGAACAACAAAAGGTGTTACATCAACATGCCTTTTCTAAAAATAATAATAAGAAAACTCTAATGACTGTCATTCGCAAATGCCTCAACAGCCATTTTATTATGTGTGGCTATTTAGCAGGGGTCATTCTTCAATATCATATTGGATTGGTGAATGAAAGCATGAATGAATGAAGAAAAGAAATGATGATAATGAGGAACACACTGAATTAAGACTAGCTATAGTTGCAGCAGCATAGCGCCGTGAGCAGCTGTTTTCCTCCTATTTCAGAATATGTTCTTCCCATCACAGTGCAAAACCCTGCACAAAACTCTTTTCTGACAGATTCTAAGAATAGCTCATCTTTTTCTCTGTTCTCTGTATCCCCTTTTTTCACATTCCAGTTTCTTTACTTAACTTTATTCACATTTCAGCTTTTACTTTCCTTAGACCTTTTATACTGCGGTGGTGGTGCTGCGGTAGCGTTGTCGCCTCACAGTAAGACGTTGTCCTGTTTGATTCTCAGCTAAAGCATCTTCTGTGTGGAGACATGCGTGAATGGGCGGACCTTCGTTGAAGGTTGTGCATCAGGGCAGGCAACTCGGTACGTAAAAATCTACTGCCAATCATTAGCAGACCGGAGTTCCGCTGTGGTGACCCCTAACTGGAAAAAAGCCGAAAGATACAACAACTTTCCTTAGAGCTTTTCTTTTTTGTCTCCTGTCCTATTCTCCACAACTACTATACTGCAACTAGTTTTGTTCCATTGCTTTTACTATTCACATGAATGTTAGATGACACTTTATCTGTGAGTGATTTCTTTTAGTTAAGTGTTTTAGATATATAGCTACAGCAAATATGACATTTCAGTAGTTATTACTGATATGCTGGCCTAAAATAACTTATTTGTCTCTTGCACTGAAATTAAATATTTTAATGGCTGTATTTGAAAATATTTTGTGTGTAATCTGACCAGATTTAATGCTTTAAAAAAGTAACCCTCCGGTGACAGGTTAAATTACCTGGGCAAACTGAATGTGACCCCACTCAGATCTATTTACAAAGTTTACTAAATAATCAATGCAGCTTAACTGTACCCTGCAGATATCTCAATGTGTAGGGCAATCTTGAGTAAACAGAACTGTTAGTGACTCCATTAGGTTGCTCGTTCCTGTTATTGCCAGGGCTGAGTGTACACAAAGAAGCTTAGGGCAGTAAAACTGGGTACACCTGCATCACTCACAAAATACATGTTACCAGTGTTACTTCAGTCCATAGTTTTATACTGTGTAAGTGATAGCTGCTTCAGGAATGCAGCTTACTTACCACAGTCGAGATGCTGTATAAAATGTTTAAATTCAAATTCATCAATGTGCTTAACATTAACCCTATAATTTCATCAGTCTGGATTAGCTCTCAACTCTCTTGCTTTTGGTAGCATAGTGAATACTGAATTTTAGTCTTAAATGATGCAAATTCAAGACTAAAACTCAGCATATTGCCATATATTTAAATGTGGGCTGCAGCCAAAAGTCACTAGACTACTTGTGAATGTTTAGAAAACAGTTTAGTGAAATGGAGAGGAAATAATTCACGTTAAAACTTTAGTGTTTTTTTTTTCAGAAGTCTTTTTCATCAACTGGATTGGAGCAGGTAAGTTACAAAACATATACTATGGGTAGCAATGGGTAATGGAGTCTATCTATAGATGAAATTACTGAATTCTGGCTTTGCGGGGCTAATTTGTATTGAGTGAAGCAATATGGAATCCAAGCCATGACTATTGTTTCTGTGCTACAAAAAATAACTACTATTGTTATTTTTCTTTTATCCTGGCAGGAGAAACCCGATACTTTAGATAAGGTACTGGGGTTTTTTGGGACGAAATGTTTGGCCCTGCTGTTTGTTGTTATAATTCTGACTTTATAGGACTAATGTGTATTTGGGTGAAGTGAGCTGGAATATAAGCTGTGACTGCTGTTTATGTGAAAAAATACATCAGCATAACCAGTCCATAACTCTCAACCTCTTAGGTCAACAAATCTTGAAAGATGAGAAGACAAAGGTCCAAAAATAGGCACAAATTTTAAATATTGCTCTTACAATCCTCTATAATTGTTAGAATAACAGCATTTCGTTAGCATGCATTTCCTGAAAGATTTGAAGTCTGAAATCCAAAACATGATTTATTGACTTCAATCCTTAGTAATTTGCCAGAAAACAACACATTTTAGGAGGAGCGGACCAAAAATGTGAGAAAAATATATGGGCATTCAGTGAAAATCCGAACAGTTGAGAGTTTTGTTTTTTTTTACCTGTCAGGATCAAACCAGATACTGTGGGTAGGCAATGGGGCTGGGGAGCATCTGTATATGAAATGATTGACCCTGCTGTTTGTTGTTATAATTCGGTCTTTGCAGGACTAATAATTATTTGGGTGAAGCAAGTTGAAATAAAATCTCTGACTACTGTTTCTGTGAAACAAAATTAATGTTTTATTTTATTTTACATTCATTTTTCTTTAGCATTTGTTTAACAGTGTAGTATATTGATCACAACATATCATTCATTGGTATTGCCTAGGTGAAATAATTCACAAAGAAGAAAAAAGTGGAACAGAGAGGCAGTATGCTATACATATCAAAACAGAACAGAAGTAATAATATATAAAGAAAAACTGTTCAGTAACAATTATTAAATGTCGCAATAATTATGAAATAAATTTAAATATTACAATTTTATATGCTTATATTTCAGGTTAACATTGTGGTGGAAATGCTGTGGGGTAATGAGAGTTGGGGCAGGAGAGGTGGACGCAAGAGGTATTAGTAGCTGAGAGACAGTAAGGCTACAGGTTGAAAGGTTCTTATACAATGTTGTGTGGCAAGAGCAGTTTCATTGGATGTGGAGGATTTTTTTTAAGTTCAGCTCTGGAAGTGTGGAAGTGGAACTGTAGTTACTTTAGGTAGGAGGGACCCATATTTTAGAAGTAAGGATGGGGAAAGAGTGGTTGGTGCAATGTAGGCTGGTTTGTGGGGATTGGTGTGGGCGCATTTAGGAACAAAGTGTCTGTCCTTGCGGTTTGTGTGGTTAGTATAAACCTTGGCAGCTAGTGGTGAGAATGACTTAGGTCAGAGAAGTTTGAAGATGAAGCAGCCTAGTAGAAGGTTGACTCTGTGAGGTACTAGAAGCCTTTTGGCCTTTTTGAAGGTGAGGCAGTGGTGATCATGAGAGGGTCAGTTAGAGATGAAGAGAGAATTTTTTTTCAACAGTCTATAGTGTGGAAGAGTTGATCTTAGAGGCTGTGGCTATTACTGGTAGTCCATATTCAAAATGGTCAGAAGGACACCTTTGCCTATAGCTGTCCTGTCCAGTTTGGATTGGTAGGATGAGATTTTCACTGAGATTTTCCTGGCATAGATGAGTACCGAGTTAAATTTAGCCCTTGTTTTCTCAATATGGGTATGGAATACTAGTCACAAGTCTTTTCATGAACCAAGGTATTTGAAGGAGCTGGTTATCTGAATTGGTGCACCACAAAGAATAGTGATATTGAGAGACTTTGGTGATTTTTTTCAGTTTTTGGGTGTTGTCAAATAGCATTTTTTTGTACGGTTAAGAATTAGTTTGCAGTTAATAAACTAGGAATTGATTGAGTCAAGCTCATTTTGCAGTTGTGTTTTGATTCCAAAGAAGGTTGGGAGGGTGGCTTAATGGCTAAGGTGTTAGTCTTACAAAGTTTGAGTCTCACAAGGGATAATTGGCTAGGCTTAAAATAGCTCGCAAGGGCAGTTAGCTTAGTACTAAACTACGAACTACTACTACGAACCTAAGGTGTGGCTGGACCTAAAGATTACCTTTTCTTTAGCATACAAAATAGGTTGCAGAGTTGGAGAGTCATGGTGGTAGTTTGTTAATGGAAACAAAGATGAAAAAAGGAGCTAAGATAGGACCTTGGGGTAATTCCACCAAAAAGTTGTAGGGTGAGAGAAGGAGGAACCTAATTTAACTTTGAAGACTCTGTTCATCAAGAAGTCTGGAAGCAGGTAATGGATGTATTACTAATGCCTGTGCTCTAAACAGAGAGAGGAAGGAAATGGCAGTTGGTTAGGTGAAAGGCTTTTGTGAGGTCAGCAAATATTGGTCTTGTCAAGTTACCTTTGTCCATGTTAAGGATAATGTCATCATTTAGGCACCAAAGTTATGTCAATGTACTACAACCTGTCCAGAATCCATTTTGTTTTAAGATAAGAATATGGTACTGCTGAATGGCACTTCAGAGTTGGATATATGTGATTTTCTTCTAGCACCTTGCAATTGTGGGTAGGATGGAAATGGGACAAATGTGTGAAGTGTTTTGAGATTAAGACTGACTGGGCAGTGGAGTGATGAGTGCTGTTTTCCATATATTCAACATTATATTTTGTGTCAGGCAAAGTTTAAAGAGGTGATGAAGAAGTTCAGTTAGAAATTCCCTGCAATAGTACATAAACCAAGGAAAATGTGGTCTGTCCCTGGGGAGAGTCTGCAGGCATGTCTTCAAGTAGGCTAATGGCTTTTTTTTTTAAATAGAATGGGATGGTGATAGGAAGTGATTCTGTCAGAGCAGAGAGAAGAGCGGAAATGCTGTTGATAGTTTGGGGAAGGTGGCTAAAGTCTGTAACAAAGTCAGAAAAGGTGAGGAGTCTTTAATTCTTCTGGGTTAAGTTTAGAGAATATTTGCTGTCAGAGGATTGACCAGACTGACCTTACATCAGAAGTGTTTGGGTTTACTTAAGATGGAACATTGCTTGATTTTGAGATGGTTTGCTTTGTGCCACAGTTGTAAGGGGAGAGATTTAAACTCTTTGGTGAACCATGAGGTTTGTTCTTGTTTAAAAATGCATTTTACCATGGGGAAGAATTTGTTCTGGAGTTGGGGAATATTTGGGTTAAATTTGTAGCTGCTATGTTAGGGTCTTGGACATTCAGTATGGCAGAGCAGTTAAAGGTGGTAGGGCAAACCAGATACTGTGAGTAGAAGATGGGTACCAGGGCTATCTATTGATGAAATGATTGTCCTTAATTTTATTATGGTGCTTGCTGTGGTGATGTTGCCTTCACTGGGAGTCTTTGCTAGGTTATCATAATGCATATACAAGTTATGTCACTATGGAAGGGGCTATGATTTGCCATAGGTAACCAATCATCTCACCCAGATATTCCTTGAAACAACAGGTACTATCTGCAAATTTGCTGTGTGCTAGACAGACTGTACCTGCCTCCACTCCCACAATCATACTATAGTGATGTGCAACTGAATTTATATGTTGCCCTTTCATTTGTGCTGTCAGAACATCTTCTTACCTACAGCCATGCAGGAATTCTTGGAATGAAAGAATATTACCTTTTTTTTTTTTTTTTTAAGTAGTGTGGGCAAGATCTAATTGACAGTTTTACTAACAAGAGATGGCAGCTAGAAAGGAATAATTTTCTTGCTCTTACAATGAAACTACTCATTGGTATCCAGAGGGTTCAATTGTAAGTTAAGTATTTGATGCACTCTTCATATGCATTTCAGTCTAAAAGGAGAATGGAGAATTTCTCTGTCATTTTAACAGGGAACGGTAAAATATTACTTGAAACAAGTTTCCTGAAGAGCAGATTCTGTACTCTAGGCAGTCAGATTGTTGTCAGCAATGATTTTTTTCCGTAATGCTTAATGATAAATATGTTTACATGTTTATACTTGTTTTAGTCAAAGGGCAATGCAACACTTTGTTTAAACCATGTACTATATATCAATAACTTATTTATTTATTTTGACAGATCACTCACTGTGTTATTTACATATACAGTTGTATGCAAAGAATGTCATTAGCTACATGTAAGAAGATATACAAAGAGTTGTATTTGCAACAACAAAAATAATCAGCATAGGGAAAATAAAGATATTTATGAAGCATGACTACTAATGTGCGTGTGTGCATGTGTGTGTGTGTGTGTGTGTGTGTGTGTGTGTGTGTGTGTGTGTGTGTGTGTGTGTGTGTGTGAAATAAATTATCTTTCAATCTAGGTTTACAGAATAAATGGGAGTTGCTATGTAGTGAAATATGTTGCATTTTAGCTTTAGATAGCAATTGCCACATTGAAAGACTGATCTATATAGATAGACACATACAGATATAGATATAAAGGCCATGTTAGGAGTGTCAGATGAAGCACATTATTTCAAACAAAAAGCTTCACTCTTGACCTTCTGGGATTGGTTTAGTCCCATGATGGTACTGTCATCATTGTAGCAGTGTAATACTGTCCACCAACGATGTCCACTGAATGACTTTCGTCATACACTCCCCAGTGACTAATATAACAGTATTTGTCTTAGTTCAGTGTAATTTTCTGAAAAGCAGGAAGTTTATCTCAGAAAGTTAAGACTGTGAGCTGTTTATGAGCCTTACGGTATAGTCCTGGTTTTCATTCTGTCAGTATCAAAAACTACGTGGCTACAGAGTGTGTCATTTAACCAGACAGTGCTCTTAGATTGTCCTAGGAAACAAACAATTTTGCCTAGTTAGCTGATTTAAAAAAATCAACAAAAAGATGATTGTGATTGTGTTCATATGAAGAAAAAATCTACAGACTGGATAGTAATACAACTGTGACAGGTTGTAGTCTGGTGTGCCTATAGTGGGAGGGTCTACGGATGCAGACACTAAAACAGCAGATATATTAGACACAATCAGATACAAGGATATAGAGCTCCCCAAGGTTCATAACATATTAGACACAATCAGATATAAGGATGTAGAGCTCCCCAAGGTTCATAACATGAATGAGGCTGCTCTGGGAAGGAAAACAAGCAGGTTTTTTTTTAGTACAGGCAGTGACTGATTGGGAACCAGACAGCTCATTCTTTCAACTGTGACTGGAGTGTTTGAGCATCCCCATATCCTCTCAACCAGGAGACAGAACTGACTGCTTCTGTACTATTGCATGACAGGGCAGGAAGCTTTTTTCTTTTTTCCAAGTCTGCATATCTCTTTTTTATGGCAAAACTGCAGTAGTAACTATCATTGTAGATTAAAGAACTGCATCTGGTATGGCAGTAGTCTGACATATGCAGTGGCATGCTGTTTTTAAAAATAATTCATTTTGTACAATAAGATTTGTTAAACTTTATATTTAAAGAACTGGCGTATTTATCATATTTTCAACTTACATTTTATTAAGTACTTTTTCTTTTTAGTAACCTTGACTTTTTTTTTTTTTTTTGCTTAAGCCACTTACTTCAGGACACTGGGGGACTTATTCCAAAGACTTACTTTCAGTTTAAGTGACTTACTCCAGTGTAATGAAGTCACTTGGGTCTATATCATATTATCGAAATTCCAAAACATCGAACACCATAAGCTCGAACTTAGAATCTCGAAATATGATATCATTGAAAGCTCAGAACAGCAAATTTTTTCCCTGGGAAAAAAATTGCTGTTCCGAGAAACACACACACCACAAGCACACCAAAAAAACAGCAATCCACACACACATACACATAAAATCCTACATCTAACCCTACACTAAACTGTATATACACTACTATCTATCCACTTACCTTAACCCAAACCCTAACCCTAAGGTCCGTCACTATCGCACACTCACCTGACCCACGCCCTAACCCTAACTCACATACCCTGCCCTAACCCTAAAATCTGTCACTATCGCACATTCACCTCATTCATGCCCTAACCCTAACTCACCTAACCCATGCCCTAATCCTAATGTCTGCACAATCGCACAATTACCTGAACCTGACCCATAACTTTCCACCACAGTGCTGAAAATAGCGAAGCCACAGAAATGGCCAACCAAATTCTTTCCCTAGGAAAAAATTGGTGTTCTGCAGCTTCGCTATTTTCAGTGTTCGCTGTTTTGGGGTCAATATTAGAACATTTGATGTTTTAAAACTTCAATGTTCTAATATAGACCCAACTCACTTACATAAAGTATTTTGGAATCTGACACTCAGAGCAAGCCTGTTTACAGACAGGACTTACATTAAGTAAATCACTTAAACTGAGGTCAAGTCTTTAGGAATCAAGGCAGACTTATACCAGAGTAAGTTACAAAAGACATAGAACAACTCTTTTGGAATCTGACCCTGGAGTTACACATTTGGGTGTCTTGATAAACTAACTTCTGAAAGTTAGTGTATAATTTAAAAAAGCCCTGGCTACTGAACTAGCTGGCTAATAGTTCCAGAAAAAAAGGAGAAATACTCGGCAGTAATGTCCACAATAAACCAAGAAAATACTGAGCCACACCAGAAGTACTAGCATGACTAAAGAGTGTTATTAAGTGAGAGGTTGGCATAATGGTTAAGTTGTTTGCCTTACAGACATAAGGTGCGGGGTTTAATTCTCACATGGAATAATTAGCTAGTCTTAAAATGGCCCACAAGGGCAGTTAGCCTAGTATTAATCTATGAAACTATGGAAGGATGCTTTAGTGGGAACAAAGGAGGCTTGGCTATTACTCCCCATTACAATATAACAGAAGTGCAGATGAATGCCAGTGGGTGGTATATGCTCATACATGCATGAGACACAAACAGTATTTAAGTATTTACATGCACAGTACCTCCATAATCAGATTTCAGAAAACAGACAGGGTAACAACATTACACAACAAATTTATTTTATTTATATACATCCTGTTGACTGGTTGTCCCTGCTGGGTAATGTCCATTTTCAAAGGGGACCTGGGTTAAACATACACACAGTAACCTATATTTTTTGTTTATTTATCATTATTTTACCTGAGTAGGTAAAAAGGAATGCAAAAAAGAAAAAAAAATAGTGATACTTATACAATGAAGTATAGCCAAGAATATTAATACCTATAAATAAAGAACATGCACGAATTGATCATTTATGAAATTCTTATACTTGTTAAGTACGTGACTGAGACGGGGGTAGACAGATAACACAAGAGAGTAGGGAAATGTTATGAAGTCTGAAAAAGGGTTACCATTCAGGAAGAGAAGTAGACAAAATAGTTGTCTAGATGTAATTTGCTATTAGAGAACTTTGCAAAAATGGTTATAAAGGTAGAATGGGGTATATGAGAAGACATGGGGAGAAATATATTGATTTGAAATTAGCTAGGTTAAAGAGCATAAAAAAATAATTGTGTTGTGGTTGGTAAAAGAAAAACCTTAAAGATAACATTGCAGAAGAGGTTGACTAGAAGCAAGAATTGTGTTGGGTTGCACTTGTAGCGTGTCATTGCTATTTGAAGGTGAGATGTGTGTGATTGTTTAAAAGTAGTTGGATTATCAAGTTTTCTTATTTCAGTTCAGTTCTTGGTACAGTAAATTAATCTACTTTTTGCTCTGGGTTAATGATAACTTCGAAATCAGTGAAGATATGAATATTCACTACTTTACCTTTCTTATTAACTGGCAATATGGGTATTACCCAGTCATCATAGGTCTCTTTGTAGAGCACCTCATAACTCCCAATCCCTACAGAATTTTTCTACCTTAGGAATAACAGCATAAGGTACTATCTTAGGCTCCATGAGGTATGAATAAAATGTGAATCTAATTCAGTCTTTCCCTTAAAATGATATAAAATAAAATAGCCAGCAGAAACATTATCTTAATCTCTCTAATCTGTTCTGTTGATGCAGCTAGCCTGAGGAAGACTTTGTGCCCTTTGGTATTCCTATGTCAGTGACAAAAACTTGTTTAACATTTTATAATAATTATAATGACTTATTAGCCATGGCAAGTTTGTTTCTGTGTCTGGCTGCCACACACCACATAACAGTGTAACAGTCCAGTCCACATTTTTTTCCAGTCTCTGTCACTCAGTGCTGCCACTTTTATATAGTAAACATAATTTAGCTTCAGCATTTTGTTTTCCTGTACCACAGGAACAGTTATCATGCCCATTGAGAATATCTTTTCTAAGATACAGGTCTTTAGAAACTCATTATCATATTTATGCATATAAGTCATACTAAAAGCAGAGTCTGAATATGTAGCTCCATTATAAGTTTCATTACTTAAATGATCTGCATAATTTCTTTGGCAGCTCAATTCAACCTATACAGCTCTAAATGCATCAGATCACAGGAGTTATTTTCTGCTTCTGACTCTATTTTGTCTGACCACTGTATCCTCTGTTTTGTACCAATTCCTTGAAAGATGCATGTCAGCTAGTAAGCTATACTACTGTGCCTGAAACTGATCCAGATCAATTGATCAGAGCACTACCCCAGTTAAAAAAATGACAAATATATGTATTTGTCATTCAGTTTGGTTCTAACATTTTGCTATGTCAATTCTTTATCTCTACTTTTTGTGATATCTTCTGCAGCATTTGTATTTAAATCAACACATATTAGCTTAAAATGTCATTCCAGTAAAACACAAATGTGTTTCTTATTAGAATGTCAGCAGACAATCTTTTAAAGGGCGTACTCCACTGCAACTAGTTGCAAGCATAATCCTTCTCTAGTCAGGGTCGGCCTTAGGTCAAGTGGTGCCCTAGGCAAAAGGGCTCCACAGCACACCCCCCCACAGCAGCTGGAGCCCCCAGCCTGGTCTATTTACACCATCCAAATTACTGGAAAAGCACGCCTGCTACAGCGGCGCCCTAGGCAGCCGCCTAGTTGACCTATGCCTAAGGCTGGCTATGTCTTTAATTACTGTCTTCCATTGTTACTGATAAGGTTAATGCTTCATTAAGATTCAATATTTCTTTAAAGAGCAATCTGATATAGATGCTTCTGCAACATAAGTGACATGCATATCTACCTGTCAATATGACTGTAAGCCCTTTATCAAACTAGCGATACTCGCTAATCTATGTAGCACTGCTAAGTACTGTAACATTCTTCATGCTTCACTTGATTCCTTTCATGGAACATAAAATCATTTGTAGTTAATAAAAGCTTAGGGATCTAGTGCATATTCCAATTCTCCACAATTTCTTTGAATGATTTTTCTAAACATTTGGGGTCTATTAAATGTAGCAATAATGGAACTCAGTCAGTTGAAATTAACTGCTGTGTATTGCAGGTCAGTTCTCCCACTGTATGTCAAGACTGCATGCAACACACTTTAAAACTGCATCCATGTTCAAATATATGCATTTTTCCCTACTATTTGGGGGTTCCTGCCTGCCATACTCAGATCGCCATGTAAATACTTTATCATATACCAACATGCAATAGCCATTATTTTTGCATCAACAATCAGCTAACAATTCTGGTTTGCTTTGGAATACAAAATGTTCTTCTTTATATTTCTAATTAGTCACAGATCACTTAAAATGCTTCCACAGAAATTTGGCTGCTCTAACATGTGAAAGTTAACTTTGTTATGCTTTACATAATTTGCTAGTTCGTGAAAATTCCCTCTATTTATTTCTATACAGAGTCATTTGTTTGCCATTTTAAATGCAAAATTCGCCACATTTTGCAGTTAACTTAATAATACTGTTGAAAGGTGCTGATTATTCACTAGTTTTCAATAACTGCTGATATAAAATCGGTTCTATATTAATCACTGGAATATTTAATTGTGAATAAGTCTCTACTAAATAATTATTATATCTTTGGAGAAGTTATAAATGTTACTACCTGAAAATCACAGTATTATCTTTTAAAGTCAAATGTTTAGATCTCATAATCAGAAAGTCATGGCAAAAAAGGGCATTGGATCAGCTGATCCCAAGTCAAGACAATAAAATTACATAAAGTAAGTCATTTTAGATAATGTTTTTAAATATCTTTACTAAATCATCACCTTTTAACAAATTGCATATGTACGGTTCCCTATTAGAATCCAGAAACACTATAAGCCTGGGTCCAGGTAAGTGTCGCGGTTGGTTTATGTTAGGGTTGGGGGCGTATATAAGTGAGTAGGTTAGGGGAGCATGTTGATAGGCATGCAAATAGTGACAAATATTATTTAGGTGAGTTAGGGTGAGTTAGGGTTAGAGGTCATCTTTATAGTGACATATGCACAGATAACACAAGTAGAAAACAAACTATACAACATTTCCATTGCCATTTTCACATATATTTTATATTTTCCTATTGAAGATTTTCAGTTATTCCAGCATTAAATAAAGGACTTCATTCCTGCCTTATCTTAAACTTCACTCCTCCCCTTGAACATCATTTTGTATGCATTGTTCCTATAAATTCTATTTATTTCTATGTAATTTGCTCCTTCGCTTTTCTAAAGATCCTACCCCCAATTCATTTATCTTCTTTACAATATTCACTGCTTTGATTATAACTGGATTAGATTTTGATTTCCATCTTCTATTAATTTTTCTTTTTTTTTTTTTTGTAGCCAGTACCATTAAACTTGGTTCAGCCTTACTATGTATATACAATTCAAACCCTATATCCTATCTTAAAAGAATCATTCCCATAGTTACAATCAGTTACAATAATTTGCTTCCCCAATATTTCTGAGAAAGTACTCTGTAGGGAATCTTTAAAATCTGCCAACTCACCACATTCCCAAAAACACGTTTCCAATTACCTATCACTTTCTTGTCACACTTAACATTTGCTATTTACCTGAGGAAAAAAATAGTTCTCTGAAATCAACCTGTGGTATAAAAATGTTTATACAAAAACCTAGCAAAAATCCTAAAACTTCTGGACTTTCTTGCATACTTAATACAGGATACCGAACTTAATTTCGATATTTAATATGTCTATATTTATAAATAAACTACTTACAATTTCAGTGCATTTACTGGTGACAATGTTCCATTGCATATAGTTCATCCCATAGTAATTTAACTGGATTTCTACTGAACGTTGAAAGCATCTTTTTTTTTCTCTTTTTTTCAACAGGTTCACTGGAAACTTAAATATACATATAGCAGTATCATCTGAATAGGCAGTCTAAGTCCATTCAAGCCGACCAACATTTAATTAGAACAAACAATGTCCCACCTCTGGTTTTGTGCTTTCAGTACGTTTTAAAGGTATGCAGTCTTCTGTGTATATTTTAGCCTGCACAGTGACTAGTCTGAAGACAAGTACTTCAGTGTCCTAGTTTGTAAGCAATAGCCTTATAGTCTGTAAATCCTCCTCCACTGACATCCTGCTGGTCAGCTTTTACTCTCTCCTGCCTAACAGACACTGTCATTTACTCCTACTACTCAAACTATTTCTTTTTCTTATAGTTTTCTTCACTCTTCTACACTTTTTACTCCCATTATTTATATCCTCCTGTCTTTATTGAACTGCATGCCTTAAAAGAAGTCACCATTGGTCTCCCCCACCCTTTCCTTTCCTATTTCTCCTTGCCTGAGATAGTTACTAAACCAACTTCAGCTCTGAGCTAGTTATTTGTGCACAGTCAATATCGATTCAGTGCACTCAACTGTCTCTTTAGTGTGTTTTTATTTTTCTATATTAGTGTCCCTGCAAGCAAATAGATCTGTATGTAACAGTGAAATCTGTATGTAAATTATAAATATGGCAGACTAAAACAAATAACTTTGTCCACTATAATAGTTCCATTTTCTTAGACCATAGCAATCCTATTGGTACTTTCTCCTTTAACTGTGTTCAATTCATTGTTTTTAGCAGTCCACTGTCTCCCTTCCTTAAGTTTATTTCTCTTCTTGTGTAGCCACTTTAGAGTTCTCAGCCCGTACTTTTCCAGACCTGAATTATTGCATTCTGGTTTAATTTTTCTCACTGTTTTGCTGGTCTGTGGGGGTTCGGGCAGGCATTTGAACTTTGCATTTCAAAGTCCATAGAAACCTCCTTACATTACACAGTTGTTCAGTCAGGTACATTTTTTACTGTTATAATTATTAGTTAGGTCAAGGTGATACTGTACTAACTCTCCTACTAAAACTGTGCCCTATAGCAAGAATAAGACATTCATCTACTAGCAGAGAGGCCTTTTAAACTGCAGTGCTGCTTTTACTCATCTCTCAGCAGATTTGTGGCTGTTTATGCTAAGTCACTGATTGTTTTCTCTATCTCTTGACAAGTTTTCAACCCACTTTGTTAATCCTCACTAACACTCAGGCCAAATCCACTCCCCTACCCTACCTCTAAATCCCACCTACCCCCTCTTACTCTACATGTATACTTCCATAGCACCATCCACATATTCCTCTAACCAGTGCCATCAGTTCCCTCCAGTAGGAAAACAATCAATACAATTCCTCCCAATAGTAACACACACTCTAGTTTATCAGCCAAGACTGTCTCACAAATTGTTTTAATTCTTGCCTCCTATAACTATCAAATTGCATCTCTGCAATCAACCCACTACCCTCCTAACATTTTTTTATCCTGATTTACAACAAGGATAAAACCCAAGTTAAATAAGACATCCATAAGTCACATTAGTTTACTATTTCTTGTCACTCTACTAGCCTTTATCATCAATTATCAAATCCATCTCCTACTAATCGGACTTCAACCAATCCTCACAAAGAATATTAACATCTATCCAGCCTGTCTTTCTCCATAATATCCTATCTCTACAAGCAAACCACATCTGATTTATTTTTCTATGAATATCTTAGAACTCAGCATCCAAATTTACAATCAAATATCAAACCAAGACCAAAATATAACTGTCCACAATCTTCCCTCTATAAAATATCAAGTCAAAAAATTAACGGAAATAGTCATCCCAACCCTGGTCCTACTGTTCATATAAACATCATTTCCAACCTCAAAATAAACTAGTCACCTAATACATCTCACCAAAAAAACGTAATCCAAACTCACCTTACTAAATATGAACCTAAGAGGTATGTGCAATAACATCCATGGCATACATGCTTATCTTGCCAGATACACTCCTGATGTAATCACAGCTACCGAAATCTGGTTAAAAAAGAAATAAAGGATAATTAGATCATCCCCCCCCCCTCCACGCTCAGGATACAATATGCTCAAGCATGACAGACAAAACAAGCATCCTGGTGGTGTAGTAATCATCTATAAACATTCCCTAACCATTAACTTACTTCCACGGGAAGTACTCACATTAAACAATGTTGAACTACTAACAACACTCCTAAAAATCAACAATAGGAAAAATATATATTTAATGGCTATTTATATAATACCACTGAATAACATTGATACTGCTGAAAGCATCCTATATAAGATATCCCAACAAATTAACCATGAAACTATAACACTTGGAAATTTAAACATAGACTGGCTACTCATAAAATTCTACTACTTCCACTGATTCCATAAACTTGTACAACTTCAGACAATTAAAAACCATACCTACTAGAATCAATAAAACGTCAGGGAGTCACTCAACATTAGATTGGATTCTTACAAACAAACCAGACAAACTGACAAAAGTAGGCTGCTTCTCAGCCAGCTTAAGTGACAACATACCAACGTATGCTATTACAACTCAACATAACCAAGCTAAACGTATTATCTATAATCAGATATGAAATACAACCAATTTAGGCAAAGATATTTTAAATGAAACACTAAAAAAATATAACTGAAATGTACTTAGTAGAATGTCACTAGATACTGCTGTAGAACACTTTAATAACATATTCTTACAGACCTTAAATAATATAGTACCAGTACATAATAAAAGAGTAAAGTCCAACCCCGCACCATGGCTGACAAAGGAAACAAAAAAAAAATCATGATAAAATAGGGATAAAGCCTGGAAAAACTGGTATAAAAATAGATCTCAAAATGCCCTCCAGCAATTAAGACATCTTAAAAACCTTGCAAAACTCCATGTCAAAGAGGATAAGCAAACATATTATACCAACCTATAATACAAACAGCCCCAAATTTTTTGGTCATCATTAAATAATCTACAACACACTGGCAAGGCCACTAGTTTCTCTCCAAAAGCTGACAATACGACAAACTCTATCTCCAAACAGTTTTATTTCCACTTCATAAAATCAATATTATCTCTCTTAGATACTAACATATCTCCCCTCCTCACTCTACCCCACCCATTCAAAACCTTGTACAGCTCTTCAATTTTAGTCCAGCACCTTCCTCACTCACAAGGAAAATGTTCCTTATACTAAAAACTACTTCTGTAGCTGTAGACCAGCTACCAGCAGACTACCTAAAAATGGCTGCAGAACTCATAGCCTTCCTTGTGTCCATACTAATAGATCCATAGCAGAAAGCTATGTCCCATCACAGTAGAAAAATCCTACATCATACCACTGCACAAAGGCAGCACATCTACAGAGTTTAATAACTACAGACCAGTAGTGATGCTCTCCCCACTCCCCAAAATATTACAGAAATGCATCCATATGCAACGGATGCAAAATCTAACCTCAAAAAAAACTGTTCTTAGAAACACAAAGAGCTTTAGGCCTCAGCACAGCACTACTACTGCTCTATTACATTTCACTGATATAATAAACCACCATAGAAACTATAGTCTGCCTGTGTCCACCATGTTCTTAGACTTGCCAAAGGCATTTGATACAGTCTCATACCAGCAACAGCTTATTCGACTCTTCTCAATAGGACTTTCACAATACTCCTTGTTGTGATTCCTTAGTTACCTATCTAGAAAGCAACAAGCCATTAAATGGCAAAAAGCCTACTCATCCTTTCAACCATTTACTACAGATGTCCCTCAGGCTCTATTCTGGGTCCTCTACTATTTAGTACATTTATTAATGACCTCCACTCATCACGCTACTTTAGTTCAGTATGCAGATGACTCAACATTAATATGTGTGGCCTCAACAATAAATAAACTCCAAGACATTATCCAAAATTCTTTCTCCTCTGTAGAAACCTGTCTCAAAGACTCAAACCTACTCAACCCCAAGAAAACTAAGTTACTGCTTTTCATCTCAAAAGTTTTCAAAATCAAAAGTGATCTTTTACCATAAGTCAGCAAATAATACTGTCATTGAAACTGTAACTCACAGTAAACTTCTAGGAGTTATAATAGAGGACAGTCTCAGTTATGACCACCATATACTGCACACCCTTAAATTTACACACCAGAAACTAGGATCCCTTTTTAGGATCAATGAATTCCTTACAGATACTGCAAGAAAAACTCAAGCCACCACCTTCTTACTGTGACTGTCTTACATGATGCTCCTATCCTAACAAATAAACAATACTCAAAGAAATAAAATTACCTCCTGCTACAATAAAATAGCTACATTTGCCACCACTCTACCTCACAGAGCCCACTACTGTCTTAGCTTAAAGCAATTAAACTGGTTTGAAATGCACAACTGGCTAACATATTCACAACTGACTATAGCACACAAACTCATTCATCATCCAGAAAAATGCCCTGTGCTACAAACCTTATTACTATCCTACTGTCCAGCAAGGAGCCATCATTCTAGTACAAATTCTTATTACTTACAAATAAATCAATTAATGTTGCAGGAGAACATGTTGCAAAACTCTGGAATAGTATCCCCACACAGACAAAACTCTCTGACAAACTCAATAGTTTTAAACCACTGCTTAAACATCTTAACCAGTCATGGTCATGTACATGCTCATCACAGGGTTAAAACTTTTTCACTGTACAATACTATCCAAATACTCTTCTTAAACATAATATTCTCAAGCTCTTATTGAAATGACATTTTTATACATAACTGCTGCCTGTACAATCCATTAAGTTGCACATTTGCTTTTGCTTTAGTAACTTCCACCTCTGTAAAATTTTAGAATGTATATGTATAAACTTAACTACTGTTTGTGTATAAATGTAAATAGAAATGTGACTAGTCTGTGTTTGACTGGAACTTAGTATAGTCCAACATAAGCAAATGAAGCTTTTTTCCCCAGGCCTCTGCTGAAAATGGGTATTCCCCAGTCAGACTTTCCAGGTAAACAAAGACAAAATAAATAAATACTTGAGAGCTATAATAATGTTCTGCCATTGATCCTTTGTAAATTGAATTTTCATTCTCTTTTCCAAATATTTTCTAACTTCCTCTGATTGTTTCTTACAGTTATCATGCAGCATTTTATATGCCATAATAATTATCCCTTTTTTAACAGCTTCTGTTCTAGACTTAACAAAAACTCTACTAGAGCTGGTGCTTCACTTAGCATTCCCCTATTTTCTTCTCTTTGCATAAACTGTGTTATGAATCCCTGATAAGGAAGGACAGTCTCTAACTTGTAGTCCAGACTTCTGTTTGTCCTCATCCCACTCAGTTGCCATTCCCTCCCGATTTCTTTGCTCCCAGTACCATGGCTCCTTTGCTAATTTGCCAGTTTATCCTATTTGCAGCCATCTCTATTGGTAACATTTTCATTTCTCCGTTCCACTGTTAGCTTAGTTCTTAAATACTTTCTGCTGTTTTATAAATATAAATTTCTGCATAGTTCCTGTTATTCTCCTTCAGGATCTGCATTCGCAGTATTACTCTTTCCTTCTTTTTCAAACCTCCCTTCTGTTTTATCAGCATCCCTTTCAACCTTGATTTATAATACTCTGCCTGAGTTATGTGCATGTGCCGTAACAGACTCTGATTTTGAATGCATTTTTCACTATGGACCTTTATGTACATCTTCCACTTTGCTGTCAACTTTAAATTGATCAGAATAAGTCTGCATTTTTGTCTATGCTCTCATTTCATTTTCTCTCCATTTAGCCAAAGTATGTTCCCTTTTTCACTCAGAGATGAGGCTAGACACATGAGCCACTCTTATAACAATACAAGAGGTACCTTTTTCTTCAATTTGTTGTACACTTACATGGCATAATGCTATACTACATAAAGTTAATATATGGAGTTTGGGCTACAATCCATGAATTTTTATATATTACTTCCTTTATAAAAATGGAGTTCTCAGATGAGACCCCTGTATTTAAGAGAAGGCGCAACACCTCAATTTCCGAATGATTTTCAACATGCTTTACAAGTGTATCGTGCCTACAACCATGCCAAAACATGGTTGTACTGCCCTCAGACAGTAATATGGCTTCCTATTACTTAATGTCTGAATTAATGTTATGTAACTTGTTTTATACTATTACTTCTGCATTACGTGAAGCTCAGCATAGTCAATGCTGCTATCACTAGTTGTTCCACTGCTTCTTCCTCTGGCTACATTATTTGTCTCCCCATTTGCCAGTGCTTTGTATGTGGTCAGGATCCACCACTTAAACTACAACACATTTTTTCAGCTATGCATCCTCCACACTAACTATACAGATTCATCCAGTAGTCACAAACAAATGGGATGCACAACTGCTCCAAAAGTGTAACATTTACTGTGACTCGATACAATCAAGAAGCTGCTAACAGTGCCACACACATTACAGTAAAGTTTTAAGTATGCCTGAAATATATTTAAGCAATAACCAATGACGTGGTGTGGTATATTGAAGATTTACCCATGGTTGGCATGGTTTAATCATGAGGGCGAAGCCCAAGTGATTAAATAAAGCGAACTGTGGGTAAATTTTAATATACCACAACCACAGATTCAGTTATTGCTATTATATAATGACATTATTTTAGAAAAAAAAATACTTACTTTTCTTAAATAATGTCTTTGTATAATTGTGCATTACTGTTCTTCCGCCAGTGGTGGTATACTGCTTCCTTGTGTTGATGTACTGCACATGCATATGGGGCTTGCATTCCTTCACATACCCAGTACATTAATGCTTTGAAACAGAAGCAATGGAGAAAAGAAAGTCTCCACTGCTCCATTTTTTTTTCTTTTATTTATTAAAAAAAAAAGACTTTGGACACTTTATACCAATGGAAAAAAGTCTGGGCGACCAGATCTTTTTCCGTTGGTATATTGTGAGATTTACAACGGGCATGCTGGCCAATCAGCATGCACATTTTGGAATATTAATGGGTGGGGAGTCATTGTATAATAACAAATATACAACAATTCAGTGAAAAATAAGTCATGAAACTGACCATGGGCAACTACATTTAAGTAAAAGTCTTCCAGATGAAACAAGCATTCTATAGGTAACCCATACAATGCTATGTTTTGTGGAGGTACAGCTGCTTCACATGTATGAGTGTTTTATATATATCCCTTAACTAAAATTACTTTAAGTCCACACATCTCTGGGCTGAGAATGAAATAGGTCTATTTAGATTACTGCTCTACCCTGGTTGCCAAACTGAATAAATCAATAAATAAATATATAATCTGAAAGGAAAAATCATATTTTGGTTTGCTATAACTTTAGTAGGACAGATTTGTCTTTGTATCCAACAAAACAGTCCTTCTTCCCATTATTAGTAAAGTATTCAATGATTTCATGGAACTATCCAGCACTTCAGATGGCAAAATGATATAGTGAAATGCATCTCTGCTATCCTTATATGTCTGACTAGTATATAAAGCCCAAATAAAATGTACAATTGTGACTGTGGTTCAACAGACAGGTTTTTAATTTTCACCTCATATCATAGCTGTGAGAATGGCAGCATAAAGTGACTGACATACAAGACAGTGCGACTACACAAATCAACCTTCCTGGCATTTTGATAAAGAGCCTTCACAACTAGATTTTTACCAAACACAAACATAAAAGACAGTCATGTACACAGATAAGTCACATGACCCTGCTAGTCAGAGGACTCATGGCACCTACTGGTGGCAGGTGCAGTGATAAGGAGTCTGCTATCTCTTCAGCAAAAAGGACAGCATTCTTTACGTATAAAAAATTTGCTTCATATTGCTGAGTATGCAGACATTTGTTTTGTTAAGTATTCTGGATTAGAATCAGCAGAAGATTCTCTGTGAGGTAAAGCAAGATTACTCTTTGATAAAGCAACATTACACTTTGACAGTCTGACAACTGGTGCGGAGGTTAAGGTTGCAAGCTATAGTTTCTCTGGTACTGGGTCTGATTCCCTCAGCACACATTTGTCTACTGTGTGACCTTGAGCAAGTCACTTAATGCCCCTGAAAAGGAACTGTGTGCCCAGTGGGCCTGCAAGGTTAACTAAAATAGGATGATGCTTTGTGATAAATAGGAAACTTAGGTTTCTCACAGAGCAAAATTTTTCTTCTGAAACTAGACTAAGAATGCACAAAGGTGTGCTATTCCACAGTGTGTGGTTTCAAGATATCCCAGAAGGACATGCTCTCAGTCCTGTCTAGAGCAGAGTAGGTTCCTGTGTACAATAAACTCCAATTCCTGCAAATAAATTCCTACATCTAGCATCGGGTACACTATGCAAGTGCTCAGGTATGTCACTTTGTCATTTACATGTGAAGAAAAAAATCTTTTAAAGTTTGTGAAGAATCTTTTTCAGCTGCATAAGTTGTGAAATGGTAAGTACATGGTTACACACAGTATGTTGCCTATTCCAGTGCCAAGTAACAGTCCTGTTCAACATGCTGTGTGGTGAGACAACAAATCGGTCATCAGTAAGTATACTAGAAATGACAGAATTTCATAGTGCCGTAAAACTATCTAATCCTGACCAAACTTCGTCACAGCATTACGATTTCCATCATTACTCACTGCTAGACATGTATGCTCTTTCCTATATTCTGCTGTTCTGCTGTAGCCAGAAATGACGATCTTTCTCTCATTAACATCTTTTTAACAATGTACATCTTGAGTAACTCCTGTCCTCCAGTAAATGACTCACAGGAGCATCATGTTGCAAAGAGTTGGTAGAACAGGGTAGACAGAGCAGCGTGAGAGATTCTTTTATTATCCTGATATTCTGCATATGAAAATTGATGTTTCTGCATTTCTAAAGTTAATTTTCAATGAATAAACATCCTACCTTTCATGAAAAAGCACATCAAGCCACATTTAATTAAACCCCCCCACACACCCATGCTACTTACAAATATCATGATCGCATCGCACAAATCCCTGCTGTACCACAACCTCCCACTAAGTAATGTTGACACTCTGTGATTATATCAATCATTTGTGCCTCCATCACATACTTTTAATATTCTGAACGTTCAACTAAAGGGAGAGTGTGTGTGTGTGTGTGTGTGTGTGTGTGTGTGTGTGTGTGTGTGTGTGTGTGTGTGTGTGTGTGTGCGTGGCCGCACGTGTGCCTTGGACAGTTAGACTAAGTGATTAAAAGGAACATACTTACAAATTAGGGATGTAGTGGTATGTTCAAAACTGATTTATTTCTCAGGCTCAATAGATTAAATGCACTTTGTTGCTGACCTGCATTTCTAATACAACAAAGACTAATCATAGCTCCACAAATCAAAGTGTCCCACAAATACCAGAACAATGCATATAAATCTTCACTGGCAAATAAACAATGCATGATAGAGAGATAAGTTCACTTAAGAGAGCCTTACCCACCTCTAGGACAGACTCCCGCTGCAAATCAAGCAATGTGATGCATTATCTTCCTTCAAACAGGAACTGGATGGATGAATGGTTATTCACAAATTCACCCCTGGCTTGACTGGCCAACACCTCCTCAACAAATGAGGTACAGTCCAAGTGTGGGTACTGACAAAGCATAAATGTCCACAGGACTCAGTTGCTTTGTATTTCCTATGCTCCTTTGATCCTACGAGCATGTTGTAAGCAGCCTACATTTGACAGATATGGTCTGAGGTAAGCAGCCTACATTTGACAGATATGGTCTGAGTATCACACTTCTACTTGAATATTGTTGCACTAAGCAAATCACTTAAGGTCATAATGCTTATGGGGCACACTTTTAAGTAGTCAGTAATTCCTGACAGGGCACAGCTGCTGCAAAAAGAATAAAGGTATCTCCTCCCTCCCTCTCTCTCTCTATATATATTATATATAATAAAATATGTGTTTAAGACTGTGCAAGGTAAAGCTGAACACAGAAATAATCCTAAACTTCCTGTTAGTGTTTATACTCAGAAATGCACTGCATAAATATTTAATTTCTGTGTCTATTGTGTATGGCATTAAAAGAGTATATTATGAAACTGCTCTATAAAATAATTAATTTCAATATTTCTTTTGTAGTATGGGATGAAAAGAGTATATTATTACTGTTGTTTAGGATAAAACTCACCTCCAAATATTGTGAGACCAAAGGGATGTGACATCTGGCTGATGCGTCCAAGATTCTGTCTGTCTAAACCGTCAAACGTACTATGCTCAATTTTATCAAAGAAGGCATCGACCCAGTACAGTCTTAAGGAGCTGAAAGAAAGATGCAATACAATTATTTTTCTTTAAATTGGTTGACTTTCTGCAGCAATATTTTCTCACATTAGTTTCACGGTGAAGTAAGTTATGTACCATACTTATTACTGTCTAAAAGGAAGAAAACTGGGTTCAGCCAAAGTGAACTTTTGGATGGTGTACTTTCTCCTGGGAAATAAAAAGTTAAACTACACAAACAGCAGTTGATATTTTTCATTGATATTTTGTAAATGTAAATTAAACACAGATTTAGCAAACAGTCATTGTCTAGGGCTACCTCTAAGAAAAAAATCATACAAAATCAAGTTACATAATTTCTCATATTAAGGCAAAAAACAATCTAGATTTTTTTTGATTATCAAAATGTGTTGCTGGCAGTCATCAGAAGCAAGTTTTTCCTAAATGCATGCTTGGCAATTTGCAATTACACAAAATCTTGTGTAGGAAGAGTACTTATTTCTTTGAGTACTTATCAGGTGCATAACTGAGGCGGCATAATTCATTTAATGTCAGAGGCATGAGAGAAAAAGGGCTCCAGTGTGTTGTGAATACTTGTTGTGATGAATGAATGTTGTTCTACTACAATAGTAGGAAACAAAGTACTACATGGAAAGGGTGTTTAGACAGTTTCACTAATGCTCTTAATCTGTAATATGGTGATCCCAAAGCTGAGACTAAAGAAGCATGCACAGTGATAAACAAAGGTTAGACATAGCTCCCTGTAACAAACCAAGACAGTATTATTCATTTTTTATGAATACTTGAATTTGTGTTTAGGAAAATAGTTGATATGGATGCAAGTGTCTCTTTTCTTGTCAGAATTTTGAGAAAGTAAACTTTTGGTAATATAATACTGCAATACGTATTTTTGTTGTTCTTCCCCCATTAGCATAAGCCTAGGCCCCTAATTGGCCTATTCATTGTGCCGCCTCCAGGCATTTTAAGATGCCAGGAGGGAGAGATGAGACCTGGGTACTATGGCTATCATCAATTGGTGGTTTGAGAATTTGTGTGTGTGTGTGTGTGTGTGTGTGTGTGTGTGTGTGTGTGTGTGTGTGTGTGTGTGTGTGTGTTTTCTTAATATCCTTCATGCTGTCAGCTAACAAGTGTGTTATAATGACCACTACACCAACAGCTCTCCATATTTATGGACCTCAGCTAGACTGTGCATTTTCCAGGGCTCATCTTCTCCTGTCAGGTCCAAACTGCACTGAAGCACATTACTCGCCTTTTCTGCAAATGGTGCTCCTGAAGTCAGATGTCACCAATCCCCCAAATGGGTGAACAGCTATTGTCCTTCATTCTTATTCATTACATACTAGACCTCCAACAGTCAGAATGTTAGGCAAACCCAGACTGGGTAACAGTCAGAGCCAAAACTGGTGTGCCAAGGAGCTTGTATTGTGTAATGATATTTTACCACTGGCATGTTACTCAGAATTCAACTTTCAGTGAAGACAGAACTGATACTGTATGCATCAGTTAATTATCCTTAACGTGAATTCAGTTTCTTTAGATTTCTTCTTCACTTACCTCCAGTCAATGGCTAATCCATTTGGCCATCCGAGAGTTGTGTTAATTAAAGGCACAGAATGCGATCCATCTCCCCAGGCCCTCATGATTTTGGCAGGTCTGTACCAGTCTGTCCAGAAAATATATCTAGGAATACAAATGTCTCATTAAATAGAACAATATGATATAGAATATTCTTATAACAGTGTTATTATCATAACACAGTGAAGTCAGTGCAAGAATGAATATAAAGTTAAGAATCTTCATGGTATTAAATTAAAACAAACATACTGTTCTTTTATCATGAAAAAAATTCAAAAATGATTCTGCAACCCTTAAAATCAGTCAGACTATGTACTGAATGTTTTGTGAGGTGTGGGCTTTAAGAAGTGGCATTATTAAAATGCTTCTAGCCTGATGATGAATTTGAAAGTAGCTATAAACACTTGTTTCTGCTTTTGAGACTAAGATACATAAATTATATAAAGTATGTAAGATGCCAGCAGTTTGCACCAGCACAAGAACAAAACTTACAGAGCTGAAAATATATGGCATCCTCATGAAAAGATGATATAAGAAGGGAATATGCAGAGAGAGGGGAAGAATGAGAGAGACAGACAGACAGACAGACACACACACACACACACACACACACACATAGACACACACAGCTAGACAGGAAGGCATAATAACAGAAATATGAACAAGAAATGAATGTTAAAGACTCCAGACAGATATTTCCTGAAGTGGCAAGTACTAATGATTTCACTGCTGGACTTCAGTCCTGGAGTGAGGGTGTCAGGGGTGGGGGCTTGGGGGATTACTCAGGATAGGGCAATAACCTTTTTTTTATTACAATTATTACACACTTTGTAAAGTACTTCTTCAGTGAAAGCAGGCCTAATTTTCAAAAACTTTCTGATACCGCATCTGTTTATGAGTCTGATTCTTAAAATTAGTAGAGTACTGCACAGCACTTTCTCTACTCTTGCTTTCAAAAAAAAAAATAAACCTGACTCCTTAGCTGCCATCATACAAAATTAATTTATTTTTCTATACTTCAGTTCTGATGATCTTGTTTGCAGTGTACATGAGAACCCTGCAGAATTACATCACTCAACATGGGAGACTTGTAAAATGCTGCAGTCTGATTCTCTACTTAAGCGTTTGCCATAAACATTTCAGTTGATGGTGAAGCTCTCAGGTCGATGTCAACTTCATGAAATGCAAACTACTGAAAGTAGTAATGCTGAACAGACAATTTTTTTTTTTTTTTTTTTTTTTTATTATTTACAGTTTGTTCACCGGGATAATCCATTGGGCCTAGAAGAGCCCATTTTCAATGGAGTCCCAGGGATGGAGAAAAGCTCCATAAAAACAGTATACAATGAAAACAATGCATTTACATTTTGTAATGAAGGTGAAGAATGAAGGCATTACATTGTATAAAAAAATTACAACTTACAGTGGACTTCAGATACAAATAAGAAAATTATTAGCAAATATTCACAAATAGATTCACTGACACACTGGAAATATAACAATGGTGGCAAAGAGCCTTACATGGTATCTTAATAGAAATATAGGTGGATAAGGTGATAAGAGGTGTTAAGTGTTGATGTAAGAAAAGAGGGACAGTCAGAAAAATAGTTTGAAAGTAAATAAGTGAAGAAAAATGTGGATAAGAAGCAGTGTAGGTCAGCATTATGAATGAGAAGAGACAGTGAGGGAGTATGAGAAACAGGGAATATAGTAGAGGGGAGTCATGTGGGATGAAGACAATACTGAAATGTCAAAATGCCAAAATGTTAAAATTTTGACGTCAAAACATCTACTTCATTACATCTGTAGAGAGTTGGAATTTCCCATTCTCCCAAAGGATGCATATTAGTGCTTGTTTCGAAGAAGATTAACAGGGGAGCAATACTGTTTGTTGACTAGCTGTGTACTGACGCAGTGTACTTATCTACTGCATGTATGCTACTAGTAGATATTTTTACTTCAACATTGTAAAGTTGCAACATATTGACATTTCAGAATTTTGAATTCTGTATTATGATTTCAGTGTACCATTATTCAATAAGTTGTCACATACCCTCTGCTCTTCGATACTTCCTGTCTGACAGTGCAGATGAAGTGCAGTAACATGGCCAAGCAAAATTAAGCAGGTACGGTTTCATGCCACTACAGTAGGCCATTAACAATGTAAGAATTTTTTTTTCACACTGGGGTTGAATACTATAATCTCAACCTCAGTGGTGAGGGCTCTGTGGAAAAAGGCCTGACCATTTTTTGGAGCACTCCAATCTCTGCAATAAAAATGACCTCATGTCTACGAGATCCTGTCCAGCTAATCTAAACCAGTTTTAGTACTCACTGAGGAGCCAACAGAAGGAAGCTATAAGAAATCCTCTATTTGAATGTTAGTAGGGCCTTTGACTCTATTCCCACATATGGGATATTAATGAGTAAAATGGGAAATAGTATAAAATAAAATGATTAAATGGGTGTGAAATGGCTTAAAGGCAGGATGGAGGAAATGGTTATAATGGGGAGATCTTTGCAAGGATATTTTGATATGCAGTAGTAGTCCAGAGGGATCAGTACTAGAACATGTGCTCTTTAATGTTTATTTATCAGACAGAACAGGATAACTTCGTGGAAGGCAGTGGCAGAACGGGAGCAATACTGAGAGATTTGCATGTGGGTGGATTTGAGAGCATCATCAGTTTATAGCCCAGAGAGGGAATGCTACAGCTTATAGCATGCAGTGGTCTAAAAAAGGGATGATGATATGCAAAAAAGGTAAGGTCACAACACAAGAATAAGCAACCACCCACATACTGTATGAATAGCTCTTGGGTTGTCTCTCATCTCTGTCTTCCATCCCTGCTATATAAACTAACCCATTCAATGGGAAGAAGCTCATGACCTTGAAGTTTAGCAATGTTAAAACAGACATCTGAGATGTGGTACTGGAAAAAAATAAGACTTACAGAAAATCATTCTCCTGCAGAAATTAACAGCCTACCTTGCAAAGCAATGATCAACAAAAATGAAAAAAAGAGAAGCCATGGAAAAGATTAAGAAAGTTAAGGGATTCATTACAGTAGTAATATCATACCATGATCTAGTGGCAAAAAAACTATATATTTGACTGAATCTTCAAGGGGAAAAAACATCTGAGATATGAAAGGATTACATATATGCACAGGACAGAGAAGTGGTGCAGTGGTAGTGTTGTTGCCTCACAGCAAGAGGTTCTCTGGTTTGATTCTTGGGTGGAGTGCCTTCTGTGTTGAGTCTGCATCTCCTCCCTGCATTCATGAGGATTTCCTCCAGGTGCTCCGGTTTCCTCCCACATTTCAAAAACATGTGTCTGGAGCATTTCTCCCCATGCCTCCTCTGAAAATTGGCTTCATTACAAACTGGACTATCCCAGTACACAAATGTTAAATAAATGAAAAAATAAATAAATGAACTTTGCTGTAAATGGAGTGTTGTGTCCAGGCCACAAATAAAGTCACTGAAGAGGTCACTCACTGAAAAGCAATAGTGATGTTCCAAATGAGGAAGGGAATACGTGATGATGATGAAATGGGCAAGTTGGGAGTAATTTCCAAAACTGTGGGGGAGGAAGAAACAAGAACTGGGACCAACAAGCCATTAGGGGATCACTGTTGAGTGAGCTGAGCTAAGATGGAAAGATGGAGGAAGTGGCTAAAAGACAGCACAGTTTCTAGATGTAGGAGTTCAACTTCAGTTTAGACATTAGGAAATAGAACAGAGGGGGAAATGAATGGGCTGTCACATGGTGGTATGATGCAAAAAGTTTAAAGCAACTAAGTCATTCAAAAGTGCAAAGGACACTGAAGAGGGCAGGCAGATCCAAGGTACTGCCTTCAAAAAAACAGGCAAAGTGGATAGACCAGTAATTTTCATTGGCATGCAAAGACATACATGGGTGCTGATACATGAACATTTTTATGTGGAGGGAGGGAGAGAGATGTATTCATAGCCGGTAAAATAGTGACAATGGAGAGAACGTAACCAGCCTTAGGCATAGGCCAACTAGGCAGCCGCCTAGGGCACCACTTTAGTAGGGGCGCTTTTCCAATATTTATTTGATGTAGATAGACCAGGATGGGGGCACCGGGTGATGTTGTGGAGGGCGCCGTGGAGACCTTTTGCCTAGGGCACCAGTTGACCTAAGGCCGCTCCTAGATGTATTACTAAGGATGTTATACAGTGAAGACTACACTGACATCACTGAATATCCAGGGTGGGGAGACAGACAAAGGAGAACCTATGAACCTATAAATGTGTCTACCTGTAGTCTGCATGGTGCCATACAGTGACACCTCATTCTTTCTGTCATGGCCTGATAGACAGCAGAGAGTTGCCTGGATATATCATACACCAGGTGAAAGGAAGAGCACCAAAAGTAAAAAATATGAAAGTAATATCAACAGTAACAATTGTTACCTGACACTAAAGTCATCTGTGATTGATTTTTTTCACTATATAATTGTAGTTACATTTATTTATTTTATTTAATCTTACATTAATTGACTGGGATAGTCCAATTGGGTTAAAAACCCCTTTTCAGAAGAGGCTTGTAGAGAAAAGCTCCAGTAGTACTATTAAACAAGAAAACATATATATTTGTATGTGTGTGTGTGTGTGTGTGTGTGTGTGTGTGTGTGTGTGTGTGTGTGTGTGTGCGCGTATATATTTATATATGGAACATGATATATATATATATATATATATATATATATATATATATATATATATATATATATATATATATATATGTATATTATATACATGGGTCTACTTCAGTAGACCGACAGCTCACTTACCCGACACCCATTTGCCGAAGACGGCAAGACCGACACCTTCAGAAGACCGACATTCGGAACACTGACATTTCACGTGAGATAAGTAACCACTTGGCCATCCTGTTAAACTTTGCCCCTTACCCGTGCGGAAGTGCATTCTCAGAGTTGGTATATTTAGTTAGGGGGTTGTGGGGGGGGCAAAGGCCCCCACATCAGTGGGTTTAGTTTTGCTTACTTTAGTTAATTTTATCAGGATGGCCAAGCAGTAACTTACCTCATGTGAAATGCCAGTCTTCCAGATGTCGGTCTTCTGAAGGTTTCAGTCTTGTCATCTCGGGCAACTGGGTGTTGGGTAAGTGAGCGGTCCGTCTACTGAAGTAGACCCATAAATACACACACACACACATATATATATATATATATATATATATATATATATATATATATATATATATATATATATATATATATATATAGATATATATATATATATATATATATACATACTACATACACACACATACATAAATAAATATATGGATCCCCTTCAAAAATGTTGAAATTTCAACCATATTGAATGGAGGTCAGTGTACAGCATTGAACAGGGTATTTACTGCTTTCCTCATTGTAGTATGACCTCGAAGCTGGTATATTTAATTAGCGGGGGTGTATAGGTTGCAGGAGGACTTATCCTCCTGCAAAAGCATAAACATTTTTTTTTCTTTTTCTTTTTTTATTAGATTTTCAAAGTTTCAAAGCTTTGATCTTATGATCTCAGCCATTTGAAGCTTGAAGTTTTGAAACTTCGAGCTTCTGATCTAGATTCTTACATGTATGTATGTATATACATACATACACACACATATATACCCCAGCTCGATAGCACAGAGGTTAAAATGCAGGATTACTAACTAGCAGGCCTGGGTTTGAAACCTAAATGAGGCGCAACTGATTAGCAACAGTATCTGCGTGAAAGAAAGGCTGGCCATCTACTTCCATAATATGCCATGAGAACCCAATGAGGGCCTACCCAAACTGTCACCATAAGTTGATTTGACTCGAGGACATCTAAATAGCTATATATACATACATAAGTCAAAGAGCAGACAATATCACAAGCAAAAATCTAATCATGTTATAAACATGTATCTTCTGTAGTTATATATACAAACAATACATAAAAAGGATTATTTAAGTGAAGTATACACAAAGAAATGTTCAGCAAGCAATAATTCAGTAGAGTAAGAACAATGTAGAATTTTATATATATTATGAGTAGAAATATACACAAAAACATAAGTTTAAGGACCCCTATTTCAAAATATAAAACTTAAGGAAATAAGTCCCTCAAAATGAGTCTGCTATTAACTGGTGTGACCTAGGCATTAGACCGTCTAATAACCATGTGCAGAACATTACAAAAAGGAAAAGGAGCTGGTTCACTCTCTTCTAGCTATAAATCACATGATTCTAGAGGCTGACAGTATAATTGGTTGGGATAAGATAACAGGCTACAAATGAATGGCACTGTGTTAACACGTGTTTTAATTTCTCAGAGTAACATACTCTGTGAGTCTAAGTAAGGCACTTTACCAGAGCAAATTTCTGAGGTCAGCCATCAGAAAAAGGTATACATATCTATCAGACCATACTAAGGTAACAAGGACCACAGATGTACAATTGGTTATAATGTATCACATGAACTTAAAGTGGATATGGATGATAAAGTAAACTAAGCATGAATAAAGGTTCAGAATCTAATTGTTGCCAAGTCCATTTGTAACAAAGGGAAGCGGAAACAAGATGAACGCTTTAACTGACAATAATATTTAATTTATCTGACCTAGTAAAATAAGTAAAGTCCAGAGCCTCAGAAGTGAGCAAACATTTCCAACTAGAAATAAAAAAAAAATGTTTCATTATTATGGTGAAAACCTGGAGAGGCAACTACATGATTATTAGACACCTATCCAACTTAACAAGATTTGATATGTTGTTGTCATAAAAATATTGTTTCTTATATGAGCCCATTCACATAAATACAGTTATGGGAATACAAATCAAAAGAATTTACAAATTTGTTTTAACAGATCATTTCAACTATGACTGTCTGCATTAAAATAAAAGCAAAATTAAAGAGAAAAAAAAAAAGCATTTACCCAATGACAGGGTGCACCACTATTGACCGTGGAGTATTTAAATTTGTTACAATCGCTCTTCTTGATTTGTCAGACAGCTTCATAACAGAGATGCTGTGGAATCGTATATCTGTCCAGTAAAGGTTCTTAGAAATCCAGTCAAAAGCAAGATCTTCCACAGCTTCAGCTCTATTGGCAGTTAAGATTTCATGACCTGGATGTACAAATAGAAATATCCTTAAACTTGAAGTGACTTTATTCTGCAGAAATAACAAAAGCACTAAAGAGTTATGGCTCTAGCTACAAGTAGAATGCAAGTACCTCCACATCAGCCTGGGCAAACCAGCAATAATACCTAATTTCTGTCAAAATATCAAATGTTTTCACTTCATACTAGAACAAATAAGTGAATTTCTTTCAAACATGAATAAAGGTTCAGAATCTAATTGTTGCCATGCATTTACGTCTACAAATTCTCACTCTCCACCTTGTTCTCTTAAAAATTGAGAAGCATTCATGAATGAATTGAATGGGATTAAGCATATGTATTTTTGAAGTCAGATTAACAATGTAAAACTGAAAATTTACCTTGGTATACTGAAAGTGCTAACACACAAAGACCAGGGACTAGACGCACAAGAGACTAATGATAACCACAGCTCCTTAGAATAAACTCTATTTCTCCATGTAAGTTTCTTAAGGAAAAAGGACTGGATGTTTAAATAATTAACTGCAGTACATGGAAGCAAAACAAAAGGTTAGACAGAAACTGAAACAGAATGTACTGTAAAACATTGTCAGAATTCTACAAAATGTGGCCTGCCTACTCGAACTCTCTGGCCTGAGGCACAAAGTTGCAGGTCAAAAGCTGATTAGAGAGAGATCCAGGAGTAGATGGGTAAGTGATTTTATAGACAGAAGTCAATTGGAGCCTTTCTGAGACATTACCATAAAGAGATACTTGAAATCAAGAAGTTGGCAAAGAAATGTGAATGGTTTCAAGGAATGTGAAATATATACAGACATTGCAGAATCATCTGTTATGAAACCTAAGAATCAAAAGTTTTCTTAGACACTCAAGTTGGTCCTAGCACTGAAAATTCTATCAAATGCTAATAATAAAGTTATTTGAATGGATAGTAGTGAAAACATAAAATTACCTCAAATGTGCAATGTATGACTTTTTATCTTATAAATTATTGTGCCTGAATAAAGAATAATACCTCAGACTAGATGTTTGCTGGGTCAAATGTTTGACAGCTCCAAGACTTCTGTCAGGTGTTCTTGTGGTTAACAAAAGGAAGGTAAAAGATTTAGCATATCTGCAAATAAAACTATAGGGAACAACTCATGGATGGCTTTTCTAGACAGACTAGTAGAGATGTGAGAAGAAAAAAAGATATTTTTTTTTTGAAAAGAAGTCAGGTGTAGAAGTTCAGGATACACAAAACTACTTCCAGGAAGAGGAGGCTAATGAGTTCAAAGTGGACCTATTAGAATCCAAATAATACCATATGTCCCATGTGACACCGCCACAGTCATCACTGAAGAGAAAGAAGAAAAAAGGCTATAGAGAAAGGACCACATTGACTGAAGAATGGAAGAATAAATGAGGAAAAACTGACTAAGGCAAGAGGCTGGCATGTTCTGCAAGGTGAAAAGGAAAAAAAGGAATAATGAATGAGATAAACATGAGCCTGATGAAGAAGAAAGTCGTTCAAATCAATAAGGTGTCACACAAGAAATGGTAATGCCAGAATGGATAGAGTCGCTGACAAATTTGGAGGAAGAATAAGCAGAAAAAAAAAACAATTGGAAGCGGTAACCATGCTTTACTCTGTGTAACAGAGGGATAAAGCCCTGGTTGTGACCCTGGCAGCCTATGATAGCTAGTAACCAAGTTCCTGGTAGACCTGACTGGGTAGGATGGTATGAGTGGCCCTTACAGGATTATCTATGCTTGAAAGACTGAGGTAGCAAGGGTCACTGTTTTACTGACATTCAATGGCATTTGGGTATCCCAGTGGATTCACCAGCAGTACTTAGATATTGATGGCTACATAAATCCCAAGCAGTGCACACTACACCTAGAGTCAGGCATGCGTGGTAGTATATTCAAACCAGAGAGTAAAAAGGTCACACAGGCAAACCCTGGTCTGGCAGTAGGAGAGTTTACACACTGGCCTAAATGAATCCATAAAGACTTAAAATGTAAAGTAAAAAGTCATGGGCATTCATAAGCCATATAGCTGAAACATGATGTCCTTAAGGGGCCATTTGCATATATCCCATTGGCCTCTATTACAGGAGGTTTAAGGTATCACACAGTAAAAACTCTAGCACGGGTAGTTTTTTCTTGTAGATTTAACTAATGGCAGTATATTCAGATGGTTGGCATCACATCCATGCGTACCAGTCGCTGCTGAGAATTAGGTACTTAGAGCATAAGAACAATGCAACCTAAACACATTTTAGAGCATTCAGTTTCTGATTAGACTCAGTTGACTGGGTAAACTATTTGTACTCAAACTCATTTACCTAAAGGTTCCTTGACTTCATTAACTCCAATAGCCTGGACCAGCTGGTTGACACTCCCACAAGGGGTGCATCCTGGATCTGGTGCTCACCAATACGGGGGACCACTGTAGCACCCCCACTGTGAGGTTCTCCCTGGTGATGTCTGACCACAATTCGGTCTCATTCGAAGTAAGCATCACACCTAACCCCACCCCAGCAGCAACTAAACTAAAAAACTTCTCCAAAGCAGATTATAACCTCTTATGGGATGGTATAAATAGCTTCTCTGCACCTCCTCCCTCAGATGGAACTGGCAACTATGCCAAGCTGTACACCAAAGCTTTATACAAACACCTGTACAATTGCATTGACTCAGCCATATGTAATAGGACCAAAACAAGCTCCTCAATGAAGAGCAAACCTGCCTGGTGGAAAACTTCCATTAACAGGCTTGACAATAAGAGAAAGAAATTGCTGTCTAAGAGTAAGAGGGAGCAAGCCCTAAACTGGAAACACTCCCTCCTTGGCTTAAACAAGCAAATAAAACGTTTTGTAAAGTCCTCCAAAACAAACTACGAGCCCAAATTAGCTTCCTCAACAAAGGACAGCCACAAGGCATTCTATAGTTACATCCATAACCTAAAAGGAAAGGCCCAGATTTGTGCAGAACTGGTAGCTAATGATACCACATATATACTGAGCCTGCGGACATAGCTAACCTGTGAAAACGTCACTACCCTGTCCCCACCACACGTATCCCATGATATCCCTACCACCTGTTAACTACCTTGCATCTCTAAAGAGCAGGTCATAAATGCCCTCTCTAAGGCCAAAAACACAGCATCTATGGGACCTGATAACATCACAGGCTGTGCTCTACATTGGCTCCAACATGAATTAGCAACACCATTTGGTACTCTTTTCAGTCATAGTCTAAGCACTGGCTTTGTATCAGCTGAATGGAAAACAGCCACCGTTATTCCCTTGCACAAAGTTGGTGCTTCCACTGATCCTAGGGGATACATCTCCAACAGCAGACTTGTAACCAGTGGTGTTCTATAAGGATCAGTCCTGGGACCTCTACTATTTGGAATCTATTTCTCCGAAGTACAAGCAAAAACTAAAGGTTTGTGGCTGACAAAGTTTGCTGATGACTGCAAACTGGGAGCAGTCATAGAATCTCCAAACTATGTCAACATCCTACAAGAGGGACTTACACAAACAAATGATTGCTGCCAAAGTCATGGCCTTAAACTCAAATGCAAAAAATCTATTATCATTCCTTTCAGTAAAAACGATGTTCCTGCTAACTACCACATCAATAGCAACACCTTAAATATACACTCAATGGTGAGAGACCTGGGCACACAGTTTGACAGCAACATTACCTTTGATTACCATGTCTCCACAGTTGTAAAAAGGGCATTCTATATTGTTCATCTCATAAGTAAGGGCATTGCCTCCAGAAAAAAAAAAGAAGTTTTTACCTCTCTGTACTCTTCCCTCATCAGACCAATAATTAAGTACAACGCCCCTTCTGGTATGTACCTTTCTAAGTACCTGCAGCAATTGGAGAAACCACAAAGGATGCCCCACAAGGAAAATTCAAGGTCTCCACCATATCTCCTATAGAGATAATCTGAAATCACTGTCACTTTATTGTGTTTCATACAGACTACTCAGAGGTGATCTCTGATTGCATATAAGGCAATCCCTGACCCTGTGTTATTGGAACTGCTTCATATCTGAAAGTCAAATGGCACACAAGTTACTCACTCTAAAGACCTTAACCTGGTATGTGGCATTAATAGAACCTGCTGGAGAGACAGCTTTGTTTCCCAGAGGTTACCACACCTTTGGGACAAACTCTCACGTCATGTCAAACCTCATTATCCCACTTCAAATGCAATCTGGATGATTGGATGGGTAACCGTAAGTTCACTCCATGGGTTCCACCTGTGTCCCTCTTGAACAGGGGCAATAGGTGCTGATTGTGGAAATAAGGGTAAAAACTTGGCTAGGCTTGTAAGGGCCCTAGGGCCATTAGCTTAGTATCTTCCTATGATTCTATGGCTGCTTGAACCTATTCTCAGGCATATACTGGGACTGAATGGGCAGAGATGCCGTCATTCTTTGGTGAGTACAGTGGGACAAACACTGTCTGTAAGGAAATGAATCGATAATCAGTAGGCATGGGATCTGGGAGAAACACATATAAAAAACTAGTGGGCATGTGACAGAATATCTATCATTTTATGAAGGTCAGCCAAGAAGGGTAATCCACACAAATTTTAGAGCATTCAATTTCTAGGTAGACTCAGTTGAATTCCTGTATGAAATGTTTTAAACTTTGTAATGACTTGCTTGTCATTTTAGTCTCCCAATGTCAGTGTTGTTTTATGTTGTGAACTCTTCATTATACTTCAAATAAAATAAAACACCTTTAGTAAGGAATTCAGATAGCTCTGCATATAATTGATAATTTTCTGCAACAAAAGTCAATAAATACATTGGAAAGAGAACAAAAGAAGTTCAGTAATATAGTGCTACACCCTCATCAACTCAAATTTATCAGTTTGGGCAGTCCTAAAGTATTAAAATGTTATAACGCACTGTGCAAAGTCTGAATGCAACTGTATTTTTTTTTTAATTTTTTAGTGTCATGAAATGTGGATAGTGATGCCTCTAAGCTAAATGTTTTTTGCATTCAAGTTATAAGAACATTTCTTTTATGGGCATATCTAGCTGCACTCCATAGTGGAAGGACAATTAAAGACTAACCGAAAACAGCATTATTGACATAGCTACTCCTTTCTGAATAACCCCCCCTGTCAATTGTTCACATTTAAATGTTCTATGCTGACTAACATGAAAACACTTAAATGTCTATATTTAAAAAAGAATCAGAGATGATCTTTCCCCTCTTAAGAGCTTTTTTTCTAATTCAGTTGCTTCTTTATAATCATTCTTATGCCGAAAATTATGGAGGGAAAAGTTAAGAAGACTTCATTTTAGTTACATTAAGAATTCTCCCAATTTTACTTCTAACCACACTGACAATCGGGACTCATTGAGAGCAGTATTTCATTGTAGCAGAAAAGAGGCGACTGTTTTTAAGTTGTTGCTTATTGCTAGCGTAAACACTTTTTCATCTAGTTGATAATGCTGCTAAGTGTATTAGTCATCACATTAACAGGAAATGCAGTTAAACTGCATTGTTGTGTGCTACTTTCAAACAGGGTTAATATTCTAATAACAACAATCTTTCAACGTTTAAGCAATAGGTGGGTTCACACACTGATTATGGAAGAAGAAAATGCTGGGATATCTTGGTGTTTGAACAACAGCAGTATTCAGACATGCGTGTGCCAGAGAAGGAAGGAAATGATGGGATTTCACAAGTACTGACTAGCAGGATAATTCAGACATGCGTGTGCCAGAGAAGGAAGGAAATGATGGGATTTCACAAGTACTGACTAGCAGGATAATTCGGACATGCGTGTGCCACAGAAGGAAGGAAATGATGGGATTTCACTAGTACTGACTAGCAGGATAATTCAGACATGCGTGTGCCAGAGAAGGAAGGAAATGATGGGATTTCACTAGTACTGACTAGCAGGATAATTCAGACATGCGTGTGCCAGAGAAGGAAGGAAATGATGGGATTTCACAAGTACTGACTGGCAGGATAATTCAGACATGCATGTGCCAGAGAAGGAAGGAAATGATGGGATTTCACAAGTACTGACTGGCAGGATAATTCAGACATGCGTGTGCCAGAGAAGGAAGGAAATGATGGGATTTCACAAGTACTGACTAGCAGGATAATTCAGACATGTGTGTGCCAGAGAAGGAAGGAAGGAAATGATGGGATTTCACAAGTACTGACCAGCAGGATAATTCAGACATGCATGTGCCAGAGAAGGAAAAAAATGATGGGATTTCACAAGTACTGACCAGCAGGATAATTCAGACATGCGTGTGCCAGAGAAGGAAGGAAATGATGGGATCTCTCAAAGTTTGGATGATAAAAAGACATGCTAATGAAAAGAAAGGAAGGAAAGACTAGGCAAGAAAAGTCAGTTAGAGAGAATAGAAAAGGGATAGCAGGAGGTACGAGAAATAAGGCAGATGATATGTAGAATGCAATAGTGATAATGAAGAATGTAGGGCTATGGACATAGCCAGATATAAATCATGTACACCACAGCATGCACTTTTTCAAAATAAATTAATTTTGTGCAATAAGGTATGCTAAAATTTACCTTCTTAAACAACTGCCATAATTTTTATGGAGTGTAGCTAAATATTTTGTTAAGTATCACATGGAGCCTAAATATTTTGTTAAATATCACACGCAGCCATTTTTTTGCAAATGCATGCAATCTATTCCTTTCTTCTGGGATGGCAGTACAGCTTCCCACTCTGCAAATGTAATTTACTGGATATTCTGTTGTTTCATTTTACTGTTATTTCCTGCATGCAAATTTGGTCTCTCCCTGGACTTAAAAGAGAGCAAAACTTCCTGTCTTTGTATCATCACAGTTCTCGTTCTGATGATGCAAAGTTGGATCTTTCCTGCACTAGTAGGCTATCTCTCTTTCTTCTGTTTTTTTATAAGTAAATATCACTGCAATACTGCTGAGTGCAGTACGTCCTTTTACAAACAGAACAGTTTTTGCATCACCACGCATTTCCGGGCAAAATGAAGTATCACCTATGAAACTCTATTAGCAATTAGTGTCCAACTGTAATCCTCAATGATTTACTAGAATATCAAAAGTCTTAAAAGGGATGGGCATAGCAAAAATATGAGGCAAAAGCAGGTATGTTCTGCAAAATTTATAGACAGATAAAAGGTAATATTCAGTGACACGAGACAAAAACAGAGACAATTAACAGCTGTGGACCTTGTGCTGTAAGTGATGTGCGTATGTTACAGTGAAACAAAAGCAGCTTTCACATAAAAGGAGCCCAGACTGAGTGGGAGTTTGAAGAGTGGATTAACCAACTGTGTGTAACTAACATTAACATTGAAAATTAGACTAAAGAATACAGGTAAAACTGTCCCAGTCTAGAAATCCTATCTCTCTATGCATTTCTCCCTCTTGTTTAGGTTAAGAACTCTGCTTGACTCCCATCATGACGTCAGCACATCTGCAAGGAAACAGAACTTCCTGCAGGTAATCAGGGGGGGCAGAGCATGTTATGGCTATGGAAGGCATTTATTGGAAGATATCTTCCGTTAAAAGAAAAGTGGGAGGGCAAACTTAAATAAGAGAAGGACAAGCAAGGTAAGCAACTACTGAGAAAATGCATTTTCAGAACAGATAGGCTACTCTGACTTTGTCAATTTGCACATGATCCCTAAGTGGCTATTTTCAGAATGCATGATAGGCTACATGTATTATTATTATTATTATTATTATTATTATTATTATCATCATTATTAATTTAACTACTTTGTAAAACTATTTTGCTTAAGCCTATACTTTTACCAGTAGCAAAAAGGTATAATCTTCAGAAACATGCATAGCATTGTATGGGGAGGGGGAACTACATATCTGAGGCAGGTGAACAACATTCTGGAAGTTGGCATACAATTCCAAAAATCTTGGCTAAATTCTTGTGTGTGGGTGGCATGTTCTGTCATAAAGAACTATAGAATACTGTAAACTACAGTGATATGTTGTTAACTTACAAGAGCAGTATATATATATATATATATATATATATATATATATATATATATATATATATATATATATGTATGTATGTATGAATTTAAAATACAAACAAATTAACTAGCACAAGAATGGGTGAAAAACAAAGAGCAGACTGATGAATTTCAAGAAAAATGAGATCCTAGATAGGAACCAGTGGACTGCCAATAACTTTTGACAACAAACAAGGGACTTTATTTATTATGTATGTATGCATACACATAAAATCTATGTGTAAAATATTATAATACTTTAAAAAGGCAAAAAAATGAAAAGATTAAATAAAGTAAAACTGGAGTAAGTAAAAGAAATATAGTAGCTTAATGAGTAAGAAGACATTTAAAACTGAAGACAGCTCCCCAGGTGGGATTTAAGTAAACTCTCCTAATGAGCTGGTGTTTAATGGAACTTCTAAAAAAGATGATGCTAAGTGACATTCCAGAATCAGGGAAGACAGCTGATCCCAAAAGCATCAAGTCAGCAAGAGAAAAATAACTTGTCGAATACTCAAGGTAAGTCCTTAGAACAGCTATCAACCTCTGAGCTGGAGACCTGAGGGTCACAGTCAGAACAAAGCAAACCAGAAACTAAAATAGACAGGACCCAAGCTGTGTACTACTTGGAAAGAAAAGGAAAGAATTTAAAAAAAAACTCACCTCACCACAACTAGCAAACAGTACAGGTCCTACAGCAATGGAGTAAAATGATGTGAATGGGGAGTCCCACCCTCCAGTCAAGCTAAGTGATCCCTATTACTTCAGTGAAAATTCACATCATCGCATGGCATTTCGGATGGCATTTTATCAAACATGCCATTCGTCAAACTGTTCTGATTGCGATCATATTACACTGGGAATAAGTAAATTTGCCCCTTCCCTACTGTAGTGTGATCATGGAGTTGGTATATATAATTAGTGGGGGTGGGGTGGGGGGCATATCCCCCCCATGAGGTGGTTTAGATAAACGGCATTTCCAATGAAATGTCATTCAATGATGTGCATCTTTGATGAAGTAACATAGACCTGCCACAGAATTCTGCATGCTCTGCAGACATTCTGTGTCAGCATCAAAAAGCCAGAGGTACAAGGTGCTCCAACAGACCAGGTGAAAAGATACCAGCACTTGTATCATCACTGCAAGCTTTAGTGGTGGAACAGGATTCCAAATCTGACCAATATCCTTTAGGAGATAACAGGATCTCTTTACAACAGCAGGCACCTGGCCAATCAGTCTGTCAACCTGTCAGCAAGAATCATGTGCAGATCAAGAAGTTGCAAAACAAATTCCTTTCTGTTTCCTCCATAAATAATAAGGGAAGAAAGCGAAGGAAGACCTGAGAAATGAAATACTGCAGGCAGCTCTTACAGACTTCTTCAACAAATCAGTGGGAAGAATCTGTATGCCTCTTTGCAGATAAGGCTGCCAAGATCAGACAATCATCATCTTATAATTTAGCTGTGAGTTTCTTTTGTGTATTCTTTGCTGAGGCCTTTGGCCTTAGCTGAGTTGGCCTTGAGCTGCAATTCAGTCATCCATTAAATCACGGATTATCAGCAACCTTCAAGAGTGGTAAAATGCTGCATACTGTCTAGAGTGAAGTCATACACAAAATGAAAAGTGTATGGGATAGTCGAACACACTTATATGAATGCAGTAGTGCATTCGCATAATTTAATTGTGTTCGAATATATGTACGGAGACCGCGATACAGTGGGGATGGGAAATTCATCCATATCCCCACTGTAGTGTGATCTCGGAGTTGGAATATATTAGAGGAAGGGGATGTGGGGGCGCACATGATATGTATGCATTTTAAGGGAATAAAAACAGAGAGCTCTGCCCAGGAGTTCGACATTCACACAGAAAGGTTTTTCGTTTTTTGGAGCAGTACTTTGCACATGCGCAATAGTGATTTTCGACATGGCAGGTGGGTAACGTGCCTGTAAAATGTTTTGTGTTTCGATTTCATGATAGTAAACCTATATATATATATATATATATATATATATATATATATATATATATATATATATATATATATATATATATATATATATATACATACACACATACATACACATACATATAATGAGTAGGAGACACCCCAACAGTGAGCCCTTAACACACTACATGGCAGGGAGTGTGGGTCCGAGGAATTTACCCAAATGCTGGAGTGCAGATCAGAGGAATTTAACTCCAGCAACACCTACTATAAATGGCTTGAAAGATAAGCAACAAACCAGTCAACAATATGCTTTTAAGCAGTTGACCACAAAGCCGTGGTCCACCGTATCAAAATTCCTAAAAAACTCAGGGAGGACTAAGACTTTGATCTCGAGTCGTAAGGAAGTCACTAACAACCACAGTGAGGATTATCTCACTGCTGTCAAATGGGGGAGGGGTGTTAGCATCTAACTAGGTTTCTGCAATAAACCCCATTTCAATCACACAGAGCATATCTGAAGCTATGCCTGGTTTCTTCCAGATTAATCTGGTAATAAACAGCACAGTCCTCAAAGGATATCGGGTGGCAGATAACTGCTGCTTCTGACCACAGGTTTTTGGCTAGGCTTAAAATGGCCTTTCAAGGCAGCTAGCTTAAGATTCACCTATGAACCCATGAACAGAGACAAGTACTTCTGACATATGCACATACATATGCACTGAATGTGATGGAACCATTATATTCTAAAGATTTTTTTTGTAAGTGAGGAAAATGTGGGTGTGGAACAAAGAGACGGTATGACAGAGTATCTCAAACAACAGTACAGTAGCCACATATAGGTTCATAGATGAATATTAGGCCAATCAATTTTCCTATGTGTATATATATGTGTATACACACAGCCTCCTGACTAGACAGAGAAGTATATGATCCTCTCCTCCAAATATTCATATTGGCAACAACCAAAAACACCCAACTGGAACGAACATTACTCCCCCCCCAACCCCACCTAGCCCTTCAAGGTTCCTTCATAAACTCAAATGCTATGGAACAACTAGTCATTCATTCCCACAAGAGGAGAAAAAATATACTAGACCTCATCATCAACAAACATGGGGACAAATGCTCCACACCGAAGTATATCCCTCATTGGTGAGATCAGACCATAAAATTAATCTGAAGATCATCCCACCCCCCCCCCCACCCAAGCAAAAAGACCACAACTTCAAAAAAAAAACTCACACTTCTTTCTGGACTGGTGCTGTCTTTCATCCCCCCAGAGCCCAGGCCAACCACAACCCACGCCCGACTGAAACCCACAAAAACAACAAAGCACCTCCAGGAATGTATGAATGTATGGATCAAGATAAAAATCAAGAAATCCCTCACCAAAGGCAGGCAGGCGGGGTCTGGTGGACCCCAGCCACAAACAACAAAACAAACAAACTACAAGGAGAGAGACAACACATGACAAAACAGGGAAAAATCAAGGCATCCTGATCAAAAAGAGCAAAAAACTAATAAAACTATCAAAATCATCAAAGGAGAAAAAATCAAAGGAGAAAAAAAAGACAAAAACAAAAGAAGATCATGAGACAATCATATGTTAGAAATGTTAAAACCAACCCAATAGATAGAACAGTGTCCATTTAGTCCAAAAAAAAAAAAATCACACAGATGCACAGACATTGTGGCAGACAAGGCAGAGGCAGATTCCTCCCCCTCCCTCCCCAAAGGACCCCAAAAAGGAGAAATATCTATCCCACCAGAGTCTCAAACCTCAAAGATGCCCAGTCTCAGAGAGCTGCTCTCTAAAGCAAAAATCAGCAAACATGGTCACCTGACGGGACCCATCCCTGTGCCCTGGTGTGCTACCTAATGAGACAAGGAACCCAACCTATAAGGCTGGCAAGGGTTTAATCTTAGCCTTACTACAGGATACACAAAAAAAGAATGCAGCAGCACAAAACCAGGTCCTCTCCCCACTCCCTGAAGCTCTCTGACCCCCTGGAATTGACCCCATAAGCTTGAAGCAGCTTGAAAGCCATGGAAGGAGAGGAGCTATGGAGAGAAATAAAGACATTGGGGACCTACAGACACATGGGGGATCCTACTGGCTTTCAGTTTTGTCAAAGAGATTTTTTGTGCAACTTGAACTTTTCACCAAACAAACACAAGGCCATTGATGTCCTCAAGGCCATTGGCCGTTGCCAGGCAGTCCACACAGCCTAAACAAGCTGGCTTACAACCCCACTGGTATCCCACAAAAAGTAACCAATAAAAGCTATGTAAACCATGATGTCACAAGACACACAGTTCACAATGGTGGTTTGGGTTCACACAGGGAGTTAGAACGTGAAGCCAGTCAGCAGAGTGTGTCCACGAATGCTCTCCCCGGCGCATTGTCCCACTGGGGTCAGTCCTGGGCCCCCTTGTTCATATTTTTTTTTTTCTGAAGGAACATAGAACAAAGGGGATTGTGGCTGACAAAATTTGCAGATGACTGCAAACTGGGCAACTACAATGACACTCCACAAGACACAGACATCCTCCAGAGAGGTCTCATAGAAATGGATAACTGGTGCCAAAGCCAATGTCAAAAAGCAGAATGCCAAAAATGTAAAGTCATACCACAAAAAGGTAACTAGGTACCCCAGGGGTGGTAGTCCATTGGTAAATCAATCACAGGAAGACAAGTTATCAGACCTGGTCACACTAACCTGACACACACATTGCCCAAGTGGTTATTGCCAAAGTGGTTAGGGAGACACTCTACACCAGATCAATCATATCCACACCACCATTCATATCAGAGGTTGAGAACCAACTCTACACCACCCCTCATTGATGAACTTACCTGACCAAACCAATGTCCCCAGAAGACCCCCACACCCCCAGCAGTTGGAAACCAGGCCCAAGTTCCTCACACAAGGAGGATAAAGGCAGCAACCATAGGACTCTGATGCCACCTCCGAAGAAACTCCCAGGTCAGTATTGCCTCGCCAGAGCAGCCAGAGCTCTACCGACTGCTCAGAAATGATCTGTACCTGAAGCAATGGACCATGTCCACCTCAAAAATCAATCCACCAGAAACCTCAAATCCAAGACCACCAACCCCAACACTTAATATAAAAGACAGAAACTAGGGTGGACGGGGAGGCGTGCTGGAGGGACTCCTTCATCACCCAGAGACTCCAAACCCCACAGATGAGAACAGGTGGCCAGTCTGTGTCAGATCCACTGATGAGGTCTGTCGAAATCTTGACAAGGGGATGGGATCTGGTTCCCCTTCTGTGTCACTGTGTGACTGCACAACAACCTACAGAGGCACAGATTCTCATCCTAATCTCATGTCTACCACACACTCTGGCTATATATATATATATATATATATATATATATATATATATATATATATATATATATATAATGTATATGCAACATATTTCCACAATCCTTCATGTAACTATGTTTACTCATACTTTATGATTGTGGCTTTTGCTGGCCTTGTTTATATCAATTTTATTAACTTTTTTATTATTAATTCTGTACTTAATGTAAATTTGGGTGGAGCTTTTTTCCTCAGGCCTCTGCTGAAAAAGGACCTGTGTCCAGTCAGATTTTCCTGGTAAACAAATGTAAATAAAATAATAAAATAAAACTGCCCTGAAGGGCCATTTTAAGCCTATCTAATAATCCAAGGTCAGAATCAAACCCTATATTTCCTGTCCCTGATGTGACAACATTAACAAGTATGCCAAACCCACTCCCCATGGATATGCCAAACTCATCCCTATGGATAAAGTATTTTAGGGGAAGGAGCCATATCCCCACAGTAAGAAAGCAGTCCTGGGCAGAAAAACTCCATTAAAAATAGTGGATGCGTGGATAATCTTCCACACAAGTTATTACACTTTTTAAAGGAACATCCAGCAGCTGGAAGGTAGGACTGACTGGTTTCAAAGAAAGAGAAGAATGCCTATAGAATGCAAGAGAAATAGATTAGACACGTGACTATTTATGAACATTCATCCATATGGATAATTTAAAATACAGGAAGAACTAGAGAAAAAAGACAGTCTGCACAGAGAATTAAGGCTATGAGATGTTAATGAGCTGTTTCCTGCAGTGCACAGTTTGATTCCTCCAACATTCATTTTCCTACTTTATAACCCTGAGCAAATCACTTAACCAGGCAGTGCTCTGATGCAACTGGGAAATTGGAGTCTATATCAGAACATCGAATGTTTAAAATCGCAAACGCTCTAAAGAGCAAAAATGCCGGACCTCGAAGTGCTTTTTTTGAGATCACAGTACAGTGAAGATTGGAATATTTGCCCTTTCCTCGCTCTAGTGCGATCTTGAAGTTGGAATATATAATTAGCGGGGTGTGTGGGGGGTGCAGCCCCCCACAATAACGAGTTTAAGGTTTGGCATTTTCGCTCTTTAGAACGTTCGCTATTTTAAACATTCGATGTTCTGATATAGACCTGGGAAATTGGACTAGGCTCCTCTGTGGTTTTCTGGACTATATGCCTAGTAATTACCCATGAATCTATAAGGAATGAGCTAGGAAAAGAAAATATGAAACAACGTTTGAGAGATGAAAACAAGAACAAAGGGTTTGCAAAAGCTTATGGGTAATTATATGCTAAAAGTAAAAAGATAAAGGTTTCTAAAGAATGATCTGTAGATTTAATGAAATATTATATAAAAAGGGAGCAAAGATCACAAATACAAAGTTAGGAGGAAAAAAAAGCAGTTGCAAGGGAAAATTCCCAATAGACAATGTGATGTTCATGACAGGAGAACTTGATGATTAACTGCATTAGGTGTTCAATGTCCCTTCACTTAAGAACTATATAAACACAATTTTAAAAACCTACATATACTTGTACCAACACTGCAATACTGATTTAACTTCTAATTCTAATTCCTATGATTTAGGTTTTGTAACTGGTCTGGGTACTGATGGAGACAGCCAAGACTGATAGGATGGAGTAACCTTGGGGACATTCTTTCACTTGGGGGTCTAAGAGGGATATATTGCATGCGTCCTGTTATGTGTAGGAGGCATGGAACTGTGTTGATGGAGTGATGAATGAGGGAGCATAGTGTGTATCTATAGCTGCTGACAAAGAAACATTCCAATAAACTATGGGGAGGGACTATCCAGGTAATTTTATTTATCTGATGCCTAGATAAGTGAACTGGTCCTTCATGGAATCTTTTCAGCCAAGACATTGTCCACCAGGAGGAGGGAGACTTAATACATAAAGACACCTTTCAATAGCCAGTCAGATAGAAGAGCAATATTCTCTCATTATTTTGTATCTGTTTATTACTTCCTCGATATCCTGTCATGCCACTGCACACTACAAGGGACATGCAACAGACCAGTCACTTACAGTGGGCAGATAGGTGATACTAGTAACAGCAGAGCTGATGGCAGATGCAGAAGCAACATGGCTTTTGTAAATAAAAGCTGAAATTTTGAGGAGGCATGAAGAAAACAAAAGAAACAGAAATGCAAAAATATTTTTTTTTTCAGAATTTTGATATTATCGTGTTGATTTGTTTAATTTTATTTACTTGTCCAGCTTCTGCTATGCAGCCAAAGAGAGAGCCAAATTTGCTATTCACAATGGGATGGCCAGAACATATCTTTCGGAAAAAAGACTTAATGAAAATGGCAGTTGACATGAACAATAAAGTTCAAAGGACAATAAAATTAGAATTGGTAAAAAAATGAAAAAAAGAGAGATTGTGAAGAAGGGCAGATGTGGAGAGAGCCCTGGCATGTTGTTAAATGTATCTATATAAAGTGATGGAAAGCACAGATAGCTAAAGTGAGATGTGTTTTGTGATAAAAAAGTAATATTCAATGAGTGACCAGTTAAAAGTACAAGGAAAATGCATTTCCATAAATAATCTATGAATTGTCCTTTTGTAACGCATTAAACATGAACAAAATCATAAATCAAATAAGCATACTACATTTTCACAAATAAGATCGTTTGCAACATTCCTTACCAGTTCCATCAAGTTTCTGTTTGAAAATCATATCTCTGTCGATATCTGAATAAAATATTGTTTGGGTTTCTGCATGAAAATCAATTCCAACATAGAAGGAGGGGCTTCCTGTTACAGGAAGTATGACATCTTCTTGAGCTGAGACATTGAAAGGGATTCCTCGTATTGCCATCTGGGATGAAAACAGCAGAAACTGACTTACAGCTGTAAGAAAAGAGGAAAATGTTAGAAATGATTCCCTAACTTCAAGAAAATATACTTTGGTTTGAGGTGCCCATGATAATACAAGAACATGTTTTTCACAACTATTTACTGATGTTCTTTATTTATTTTTAACCACAACAGGGAAAATAAAGGAGCTGTACTTCAAAATAGCACCTGTGATCAGACCCATGATTGATGTGTTTTGTATAATTGTTGCCAAACATGTTTATCTACATTAACCATACTTTAAAATGCTTTGACTGCACTGCAACAAATGCTGTCTGATATTATAAGGCAGTGTACCATGAATAAAAACATTATCTAAACTTAAGATCTGATATTGTTAATCCTCGTTCATTCCTTATGCATGGGTATCGGTTCCAACCTCGAAACTGAGCCGGCCTTTTTCCAAGCTCACGTCAGCTTCAAACTCTTGAGCTAAACTCTTACCCACAATCCCCCTCTCCCTGTTACCTCAGATTTCGTTTGCCGCATTACCATTCAGTCGTGTCAAGCTACTTCTCTTGAGCTAAGCACAGTCATTTGTTATTTAATAGTTTTACAGATTACTTCTCTGTCAGAAAAGTTCATATTTTATTGTCTCTTACCATATCGCATCTAGCGTACATAATTTCTTTTTTCTTTACCACTTTTACCGTGAGGTATTCTCTCTTTACCATCGCTGGTAATCCTTTTCCTTTTTCTCTCATACCTTTACCATTGTTGGTACCTTTTCTATTAATTAATTTGCTGTCATGGCAGATAAGAAAGGTAGTCCGAGGTTTAAGCAGTGTTCTGATTGTGGACACAAACTGCCTACTTCTGATGCACACTCTGTGTGTTGGAGCTCCCATTTGTCTGTTGATCCACCCTGTACTATATGTGAGAACTTTTCTAATAGAACCTTGTTGGGAAGGAAAAACAAGCTGTTGCTGAAGGGACTTCTAAAATCTCCCTTTTCAGAGGCTATTTCCTCCTATATCCCATAAGAAAATTTTGGATGTTCTTACAATCTCCTTGGCTGGGGACTACCAAAACCAAAAGGCTAAAGTTTCGGAGCTCACTCAGTCATCCTGCCTAGATCTTCAGCTCCATTAGTGATTTTGGCAGCCTTCACTATATCGGCACCGAATACTATTACCACTGTATCGGCACCGACCGTTCAGTTGGTGCAGACCTTGACTGCGTCAGCTCCGAGATCTTCCTCGGAACTGATGCCTTTATTGTTGACTCCGGTTTTGTCGGTTCCAGCTTTGGCACCAACAACCACTTCGGCACCGATCCCTGTGTTGGTGCAGACCATGACCTCGGCACTGATGACTTCTTCATTGCAGACGTCAGTAGTCCAGTCTATCTCGGCACCATTGTCCTCTTTGTGGACAGATGAGATGGGCACAGAGTCTGCCTCTTCTGTGGACAGGCCTGTTTCTCCCTCAGTCTCTGTGAGGTCCACTAGAGGCCTTTCCGAACATGATGTGTTGCATCTTGTGGACCAGGTACTCTTGGCCAGAGGTATCCCACCCCTCAGGAACTATCCTTCCTTGGGAGGTGCTCACCCATCTCCAAAGACCCCTTCTTATTCTCCTCCTCCATTGCCTTTGAAGTCCATGGATATAGCACAGTCTTCCCCTTCTGCGGTCCCCTTTATGGATCTCACTAAGGAACTGCAGTTGCCTTTGTGGCAGGAAAGTTTTGCTATGACCCAGGATGTCAGTTGTGACACGCATAGTTTGCTGCTCCACAGCTATCCAGGGACTCTGGGTTGGCAGGCTGAGCCACTTAGGGGAGGGGTGACCCCTGTCCTAGACATGCACTCCTCTTTAGGTGGACCAGCCTTCCAACTCATGGAGAAGGCTTTCGCTGCTGCTGGTGATACTGGACTGTGTATACCTCCGCCCTCCTCTGGTACACTAGTTTCACAAGTCGCACCTAGCCGACACCGGGTGCAAGGGCCGCAGGACATACTCCCTCAGGAATCCCCTTTTCCACTGCCTTCTCCAACTTCTCCCACTGAGGAGGTCCACCAGAAAAGTTCATGTAAGAGTAAGCAAATTGACTTCACAGAGGAGTCCCTCACCAAAGACACAGATTTCGATGAGGGGGAAGGATCCCCCTCGGTCACCCTCTGAGGTATCCTTTGGTGATATCCTTGAAATCGTGAAACAGAGAGGCGACTGGCAGTCCTCTAATCTGATCTCTGAGGAATCTGTGTTTCTGCAGGCTTTCCGTGCCCGGCCCCCTACCTCCTGGGTTACTCCACCTGCCAATGAACTTGTCCGGCTCATCGTGCAGTGGATACTGTCAAAGCTATTCCCCGGAGGCCAGATAAGATCTTGTCCCTTCCTGCTTCGGATCCCCATTGGTCCAAAGATCTTCCTGTGGATGCTTTAGTGGTGGCGACCCGAACAATAAATGATCTGGCAGAAGAAGAAAGCCATACTGAAGAGTCATACAAAGAGTCATGGGCCCTGGACATGATAGGGAAGTGCACCTTTGCTTCGGCGACCTTTGCTATCAGGTCCCTGAATTATATGGCACATTTTACCAGGCTTCAAAGGGATCTGGTTTCAGAGCTCTCTGAAACCCTGGCTGGTGCCGTATCTGATGAGGTCTGTGACAAAGTGGCCTCTCAGCTGGCCACCATTGAATCTATATCAAACTCCTCTACACGACTGATATCTCACGCATCAGAAGGAGCAGCTAGAGCAGTGAGTTCAGCTGCGGTCTTGAGATGACACACCTGGATGCGCTTGTGCAACTTTGTGGAATCCTTTAAGTCTTCTTTTCTTAATGCCTCCATTGAGGCCTCCTCGTTGCTTGGGCCCAAAGTTTAAAGCACACTGGCCAGATGTGAACAGGACGGTAAGACCCTTTCTGACGTAGGTGCCCATTATTCTTCCCCTCAACGTGCTTTCTCCTGAAACCAAAAAAGTGGGAAGATATGGTTCAAGAAATCTCAGGGTCCTTTCCGTGACACACAAGCCGAGTTCTCCCCCAGAGGCAGAGGGGGAAACTCACAGGGAAGACGCTCCTTTCGGGGCAGAGATGGTCCGTGTAACCAGGGTTCCAGGGATTCTTTCCCTGGTCCATCCTACCAGCACTCCTGAAGAGCGGCCCAACTCCTTTCCTCTGGAGGTGGTTGGGGGACGTTTCTCCTTGTACCCTACTTCCTGGCAAACCATCACCACTGATTCTTGGGAACAACGGATTATAACCAGAAGTTATCATACCCACTTCGATCTTTGTCCTGTCCCTTCAAAAAATCTTCCTGATGTTCCACCCAGTCAAAGGAAAGAAGCAGCACTAGAGATAGAAAAGCTGCTAAGAAAGGGAGTCATCCAAATAGTCCCTCCAGATGAGATAGGATCCGGATTCTACTCAAGACTATTTTTGGTGCCAAAGAAAACCGAGGACTGGAGACCAGTTTTGGATCTCAGTGTATTGAACAAGTTTGTGAGAGTACAAAAATTCTGGATGGTCACAATACAGTCTATCCTCCTGCTTTTGGAAAAAGATGATTGAATGTGCTCTATAAATCTTCAAGATGTGTACTACAATAATAAAGGTGGAAAGGCCATCAAGAAGATTTCTGCACTTCCATGTGAGAGCCAGTCACTACCATTTCAGAGTACTGCCCTTTGGACTCTCTACAGCCCCCAGAGTGTTCACAAAGTGCATGGCAGTTGTCACAGCTCACTTGCGACTTCAAGGATTCCAGGTGTTTCCATACCTAGATGACTGGCTCATTTCTGCCCCCACCAGATATCTACTGGAAAAAGCCCTGGCATACTCTCTCCTCACTGCTCAAAGGCTAGGCATAACCATAAACTGGCAAAAATCCAATCTCACCCCATCTCAGTCGACAGAATTCATAGGGGTTATCTTGGACACAAAAAACTGCAGAGCTGCTATTCCAGAGCACAGAATTCTAAGGATAAAGCAACAGCTAATTCCAATCCTTTCAAGGGAAAAATCCATGGCTCACTCTGTTCTACAGCTGTTGGGTTCCATGGCAGCCTCCATCACCATTGTTCCCCTGGCCAGGTTTCACATGAGGCTTCTACAATGGCTACTGCTCACCCAATGGTATCCTTTTCAGCATCCTCTTTCAGCCATGATTCGAGTAACCCACAGGTACAAACAGGATTTAAATTGGTGGATGACACACAGTCTCTCACAATGGTCTCACCCCTTCTCCCTCCAGCAACCCAAGGCCACAGTGACCACAGACGCCTCCCTGATGGGGTGGGGGGGGCTATGTCAGGGACAGACAGTCCAAGACACTTGGTCCAAACTGGAGGCCCATCTGCATATAAATGTTCTAGAGCTGAGGGTGGTGCTTCTGGCATTGCAAGCATTCCATCCCCTGCTGCCGTCTGGGACAACTGCGATTCAATCAGACAACATGGCAGTGGTCTGGTACATCAACAAGCAAGGTGGAACTAAATCTTACCCCCTTTGTCGAGAGGCCATGAGGATATGGCAATGGGCGATGGCTACCAAACGTTTTCTTCTAACAATGCACATTCCCAGGAGTTCCAATGTGATAGCAGACAGACTCAGCATGTGCATTCTTCAACCTCACGAGTGGTCCCTGAATCCCTTGATAGCGATGGAGATCTTCCACTGCTGAGGCCATCCTTGCTGCAACCTCTTTGCATCCCCGACCAACTACAAATGCAGCAACTACTTCGCCCTGATTCCCCCTCCGGGACAGTCACCCAGGGATGCTCTAGTCCACGATTGGCCCTCGGGTCTTCTTTACACATTTCCACCCTTTCCCCTCATTCCCCAGTTTCTGAAGAAAGCCCATCTGTTGAAGAGCAAGGTGATCCTCATAGCACCATATTGGCCTCGACAGATTTGGTTCCCCTTCCTTTGGCCTCACCTACTAGATCGACCATGGATTCTCCATCCAACCCCGGAGTTGATCTTACATTCACAGAACCTGATTCATCCCAACTTGCACAGCCTGAAGCTCACGGCTTGGCTACTCCAATTTCCTTGATTGCCAGGCAGAATGATCTTTTTTTACCAGTACGTGATATTCTCATTGCTTTTCATAAGTCTTCCACTAGAATTACTTATCTGAGCAAGTGGAAAAGATTTACCTGTTGGCTGAAAGATAAACAAGTAGACCCCTTTTCAGCACCAGTGTCGCTAATACTAGACTATCTGGCCGACGTTTTTCAATCGGGTCTACCATTAGAGTTCATTTGGCTGCAATTTCTAATTTTCATGAGGGTGTCCAAGATTCCTCTCTTATGTCCCATAAATTGTGCAAGACCTTCATAAAAGGTGTGAATCATCTGAAGCCACCTTTTAGAGAACCTATTCAACCATGGGATTTATCATTAGTTCTACAAGCTCTGACAATGTCACCTTTCGAACCAGCCTCTTCTTGCAACCTCAAGTATTTGTCATGGAAAACCTTATTTTTGGTAGCCATTACTTCTGCCAGGTGTATTTCTGAGCTTCAAGCTTTATGTATCAAGAGTCCATACTTGATTTTTCATAGAGATAGAGTGTCTCTAAGAACTAATCCGTCATTTCTGCCTATAGTGATCTCTGAAATGTCCATTAATCAAGCCACTGAATTGCCAGTTTTCTTTCCCAATCATTCAAACAGAGGAGAGTATTGCCTACATATCCTAGATATCCACAGGCAAATCCGTTTTTACTTAAACAGGACTAAACCCTTTCATAAATCTGACCAGTTATTTTTGGCCTTTTCTAGACCTAGATTAGGATCTGCTGTTGCTGAGGTCACATTAGCTAGATGGTTGAAGGACTGTGTGACCTTCATTTATACACAACGTAATATCTCGTTGCCTACTACCATGAAAGCTCATTCAACAAGGTCGGTGGCAACTTCTGCTGTCTTCCATGCCAGAGCTTCTTTACAGGACATCTGTGCAGCTGCAACTTGGGCTATGCCTCATACCTTCATCAATCATTACAAATTGGATTTGGCCTCCAGGGGAAGAGCATCTTTCAGTTCTATGGTGCTCAGGAATGTCCTTCCATGAGAGCCTCCCAGGAATAGAGGTAGCTGCGGACTCTGTCCCATGCGTAAGGAATGAACAAGGATTAACAATATCAGATAAAGAAGATATGTCTTACCATAATGTTCCATCTGTATTGTTAATCCTTGTTCAGTCATTAAGACCCTCCCTCCTTCCCCCTCCTGTGGTTTCTCGTGGATCTCATCATCCGGTTCTCTTAGGTTATTTGACCAGAGGTAGCCTCTACCTTCTTTGACTTGCAAACTCAATCTGAGGTAACAGGGAGAGAGGATTGTGGGTAAGAGTTTAGCTTGAGAGTTTGAAGCTGACGTGAGCTTGGAAAATGGCTGGCTCAGTTCCGAGGTTGGAACTGATACCCATGCGTAATGACTGAATGAGGATCAACAATACAGATGGAATATTATGGTAAGACATAACTTCTTTTTCTTTGGATGTGAAAAGTATGGCACAACTAATCAGAAGGTATTGGTTGTGAAGAAAACAGCTTTGCACTGTCAATAATTCATCTTTAAATTAGGGTCCACTTTATTTTCCATGAATTTCATCATTTTAAATTACAAACTAAGAAAAAAAGTACAGTTGTGACCATAAATGTAGATGTTCGAGTGTATTCACTGTTGCAGTCATCACATTTGGGTTATCCTGCCAGGGGTAGCCCTCAGTCGGCCAGAATACCACAGGCTTAGTATTTCTGCGTCAGTTGCTGTCACTCCAGGACTGATGTCAGGTCGTCAGTGGTATAAAATCAGGCAGTCAACGCCATTACATCAGTTTTCTTGACCTAAATGTCAGGAGCCCCCAATAGGGAGCTAAGTTATGGTGGAAGAACACCACCAGTAGTAAGTCAATACCAAAAATTCTTTGTAAGGAGATGGAGAGAGAGAGAGAGAGAGAGAGAGACAAGAGAGATGGAGGGAGGGAAACCAGGACTGCAACAATGAATACACTAACATCTACATTTATGGTTAAGTGTACACAACTGTACTTTGTTCTATGTGTTCCACTGTTGCAGTCATCAGATTTGGGTTGATTCCCAAAGCTGTAGAAAAGGGTGGAGGCAGTCAAGAAGACATTTGGGTTATCCCTGCCAGGGTAGCCCTCAGTCGGCCTGAATACCAGAGGCTTAGTATAAGACTGGGGGCTGGCTAGGATGCCTTGCAAGACTGCAGTGGTAAAGCCTGTCCTGGATTTGGAGAAGATAGGCAGGTGGTAATGCTTGAAGCTATGAACAGATGTCCATGTTGCAGCCTCCACGATGGGGGACCCCTCAAGGAAAAGTTGCAGAAGTGGAGGTTGCTCTGGTGGAATGTGTCCTGACCCCCTTCAGGGGTGGTTTCCCATGCTGTTTGTAGCAGAAATGGATGCAGTGTGCTATTCATTTGGAGATTGTTTGTTTGGATATGGCCTTGCCCTCTACCCCTGCAGTGAAGCTGACTAGCAACTGACCAGTTTTTCTAAAAGATTTAGTCCTGTCCAGGTAGAATCTGAGCTGCCTGTGCACATCTAGAGAGGGCAGAATCATTTCCCCCTTGTTTTGTGGGTTAGGGAAAAAGGTGGGTAAATGAATGGATTGGTTTAGAACCACACTGGACACCACTTTAGGCATGAGGGATGAGTTAGTCCTGAGGGAGACCCTGTCAGCATGGAAAATGATGAAGGGCTCTACAGCCATAAGTGCTTGTAGCTCTGATACTCTTCTAGCTGAAGTGATGGCCAGAAGCAAGGCCGTCTTCCAAGAGAGAAATTTTAACTCTGCTGAAGCTGCAGGTTCAAATGGAGACAGGGTGAGCTTTTCCAAAGTTACAAAGTTAAGGTCCCAAGCTGGGGTAGGAGCTCTTCTGATTTGCCTCAAGTTGTTAGCCCTCTTAGGAACTGTTTGATGAGAAGGTGTGAGAAAAGAGGTGGCTCTGTGCTGAAATGAGCAGAGATAGCAGAGGCATGAATTTTTATAGAAGAGAAGAGCAGACCCCTGTGTAGTAGGTCTGCCAGATAATCCAGGATGAGAGGTAGGGAGGACTGTTCCGTTCCAGCTCCCTTAGCCTGGATCCAGGTGCAAAATCTTTTCCACTTGTCAGCATAAGATTTCCTAGTGCTGGAGCATCTGGCCTCAGGTATAACATCTAGAACTTGTTTGCTCAGACTGGCAGCTTGAGGAGAGGTCACAGAATAAGCCAGGCTGCCAGGTTGGACATCTGCAAATGGGGATGCATGAATTCTCCATTCCTCTGGGTTAGGAGTGTTGGGATCAGAGGTAGGTGCCATGGTGGCAGGGGTGACAGGCTGTGCAGCAGTGGGTACCAGTGCTTTCGGTGCCAGTCTGGGGCAATCAGGACTGTCCTCAGTTTTGCCTCCCTTATTTTGGGCAGTACCCTTGAAATGAGTGGTAGAGGAAGAAATGTATAGACCGAGAGGTTTACCCATTGGAAGGATAGAGCATCCACTTTCCAGGCCTTGCTGTGAGGTTCCCTGGTGCAGAATTGTTTGAGCTGATAATTGGTGTGGGAGGCAAAGAGGTTGACCTTCGGGGTGCCCCATTTCTGGGTTACAAGGGTGAAGATTCTGTGGTCTAGTTGCCACTCGTGTGGATCTAGCAGATTTCTGCTTAAATTATCTGCCAGAAAATTTAGAGAGCCTGGCAGGAATTGTGCTAACAGGTGTAGTTGCATGGCTGAGGCCGTGTGCCAAAGGGTTATGGTGAGCCTGCACAGAGGATAAGAGTGGGTCTCTCCCTGCTTATTGATATACCACATCACTGTGGTGCTGTCTGTTTTGAATAGTAGAGGCCCCGGGGAGAGTAGGAGTCTGAAAGCTGTCAGGGCATGCTGAACAGCTAACATCTCTTTTTGCTTGATGTGCAGATGTATTTGATTTGGGCTCCATTGGCCCTGAATGCACCTGCCGTCCAGGTGAGCCCCCCAGGCATAGTCTGATGCATCTGTGGTGAGGGTGTGGGCAGTGTGGGGTTGTGAGAAGGGAAGTCCCTTGTTATGGTAGCATGCTGATGCGCACCAGAGAAAATCTTTCCATAGACAAGGTATCACTGGTATAAGAGTTTCCAGATCTTGAGAGTGCTGACACCAAAGGCTTTTTAGGTACCATTGTAGTTTCCTCATATGCAGTCTGGCATATGGAATGAGTAGAATGCAAGAGGCCATGAACTTTAGAGCTTGCAGGATTTTCCTTGTGGAAAACTGGGTCCTGGTGGCTAGTTGAGAGAAGTAGGCTGTCAGGTAGGCTTGTTTTTCTGGAGTAAGGAATGCCATCTGGGATACTGTGTCCAGGCTTGCTCCCAGGAATACAATTTTTTGTGTGGGGACTAGTTTGGATTTCTTTTCATTCGTAGTATATCCTAGGGAGGTCAGTAGGTCCTTTACAAAGGTCAGGTGCTGAAGCAGATTTTCCTGACTGTCTGTTTGAATCAGGCAGTCATCTAAGTATGGATAAATTTGAATATTTATTTGTCTGCAAAAAGCAATGGTGGGAGCCAGACATTTTGTGAAAACTCTGGGAGAAGTAGATAAGCCAAAGGGAAGTGCTGAGAATTGAAAGTGCATTCATCCTGCCCTGAAACATGGGTATTTCCTGCATGACTCCCCTGATTGGGATGTGCAGGTAGGCCCCTTTTAGGTCTAGGGTGGCTAACCAAATATCCTTGGAAAGCATAGGTAGAAGCTGCTGGAGGGTGAGCATTTAGAATTTTGGTATCACCAGAAAGGTGTTTAGAATGGATGGATCGAAGATGGAGCACCATGTGCCCTCTTTTCTGGGTACCAGGAAGAGTCTGGAGTAGAAACCTTGGCCCATCTGTTCTGCAGGAACATGCTCTATTGCCCTCATGGAGAGCAGGGAAAGGACTTGTTTTTGGTCTCTGCCCACTGGTTTGGGGGAGGATCTGGAAACCCTTTTGGGGTTGGCAGAGTGTGGAAATAAAATCTGTATCTGTTGGACATTATGTTGAGGACACAGTGGTAGTTGGTAATGGTGGCCCAATTGCTTGTGTGGAAGGAGAGTTTTCCTCCTAAGCACAAGCAGGTGAGCAGAGAGAGGGGGTGGAAGTGAAAAGTCATTGTGAGTTCTTACCATAAGGGGGTGGTTTTGCATTCCCTAATTTTGAAGAGGAGGAACTCCATTGCTTAGATCTCTGCACTCCCTGAGGCTGTTGTCTGGGGGGTCTACTTCCCCTGGGTCTGGGCCGAGCTGGCCTGGAGAGGGCAGGAAAGGACCAGTGCATAGAGGAGCAATGCCTACTGAACCTCGGTGGCTGGACCTGCATGAAGTCTTTAACTGTCTGCATAGATTTAGCTTTTTCTTCCATCTTTTTAAGACCTCTTCTGCCTTGGTGCCAAATAAGTTGTCTTTGTGCAAGGGTGCGTCCAATAATTGGGATTTGACATGGTCTGGCAAGGTCTGTTCCTTAAGCCAAGCATGCCTTCTAATGACAGAGCCAGTGACCTGCAAGATGCTTCTAAGGCGTCAAAACTACATTGTAAGGTGTGCTTAGCTACTTGACCTGCAGAATGTATTAACTATTGTAACTCTTTATTTTCTGCACAAACAGGACAAGAAGATAGTTTTTGTTTGAGGAGTTCCATGGTATGTTGTTGATATTTCATCATGTGGAACTGACAATTTAATGCTCTAATAGCAAGAGTAGCAGAGGTGCATACTTTTTTTACCCTAACTGTCTAATGCTCGGAATCCCTATCTGAGGGGGTGGGATTCTTAGCTGAAGTTGGTAGGATTAGTCAGGGACTCTATAATACCTGTCAGGTTTCCTGGGAGCAGGAGGGAGGGAGTCAGGGGTCAGACTGGATTCCATAAAAACATCATCCACAACATTCAAGACAGAAGGAATGGCCAGAGGTCTGCGCTGTGGAAGATCTAAGAATTCCCTGAGTCTCTCTTTTGACTGAGGATAGTCCTAACATTCCCATTGGAAATGCTCCCTTAAAGTATGTAGACTTTTCCCAATGGAAAAGTCCTCGGGTGGAGAGGCTGAAGGGATGGATTCCTCTGCATCAGAATCCTCATAAGCAGAGAGGGGTTGCATATCTTCATATTCAGATGCATCAGTCATTGGACTCCTGTTCAGATAAAACTACGGAGGACAGGTCCCTAATAAGCATTATAAAGTCTTCTGCCATTTCAAGCATTTGAGACTGAGGCAAGGAAGCAGGTGCCTGAGCTTGGGTCATCAGCTTTTTGGGTGTGGTTCATACCCTGGGCCTTAGAAACGCTGTTGTTTTCGAAAGAAATGAAGTAAGAAGTTGTTGGTCTGTGTTGAGTATCGGTAGTGTAAAGTACTTCCACAGAAGCTGGAGCCTGCTCAGTGGCTCTGGACCCATCCAAGGTAGAGACATCCACAGGTTCCTTAGTCAAAGAAGAGTTTTGCAGCATACCAGACTCCGAAAGGGCACTGAGGACCAGAGATAACAGAAGCATCGTTGCAGGTTTTGGACCTGTGCAGACTGTCTCTGTCTTTATCCTTACATTTTTTAGGAAGATCAGTAGTTGGATGACTTACCGAAGCCATATCAGAATTCGAGGACTGACAGTGAAAATATCAAAGCGACAGCAGATCTGAGCCTAAACAGGTGACGCAGTAAGAATGAAAGTCTTGGTGTGGTATTTGCTTTCCACAGGTGAGACAATTGTTAACTTTTTCTGACATCAGTTAGAGCAAAAAAAAGTCCCCCCCAATGGGTAGCTTTTTAAGAGACATCAACTCAAATTTTGAAATAAAACTCAGGTAGCAGCCCACTGATGTGAACTGCTTCCTCAGCAAGAAAGACTGATGGCTGCCTGATTTTATACCACTGAGCAACTGACACAGAAAAACTAAACCTCTGGTATTCAGGCCAACTGAGGGCTACCCCTGGCAGAATAACCCAAATGTGATGACTGCAACATCAATATTATATTTTAACTCTCCAGTGCCTTCTTTGAAAGAATGAGTAATACCAATACTCCCTCCACTCTGGGAATGAAGAACTTTAGCAGAGGATAACATGTCACAAGAGTATTATTAATATTTCAGTACAGAGTTTAATGAAATTGTGGAAAATACATTTTTAGACATTGATGTTTCTTCCTTAATTTATATTTTTTAGATATTTATGTTTCTTCCTTAATTTTTTAGATGCTGATATTTCTTCCTATTCATATCACCTTATGTGATTTTATTATCCAAGTTTCCTATGGCTTGTACTTGGCATGGGGTTTACATTGCATTTGTTTCATGGCAAAAGGAGATAGCAATTCATACTAGCCTGCTCTTTGAAATTCCTTAATATTATATGTCCCTTCTTCCCCTTCCTTCCCTCTTACCCATTCCCCATGTATCCCATGTCCTCCTGAATGTTTTTTCTGGATTTTCTCCACAGCATGATGAATGTGTTGTGGGTATTATAACATATAAGGATCAGCTGGTATTGATAAACTGGCTCTCTCCTGTAACTGAAAGTCTTGTAATTAAAACAAGAATAGGAAAAACGGTGATTCAAAAGGAGAACTAAGTTCTTATTTTAATGACTTTTTCCCTGTAGCCACTGATATGAGGTGCTTTACTCCACAACTCTCTTCTACTTTTACAAACTAATGCTGAGATCTTTCTGCCTTGGATAAAGGGAAAAATTCTGAGTCACAGTGATCTTGGACTTAGTTGGCTACTCAATCTCAGTTTCTAGAAATTGTAGTTATGTGTCTCGGACATTCATATGGATACTTTGCTAACTGCGTGATTAACAGTTACTCTAGATGTATCCACATAATCTGATCTTGATGGCTACATTTAGAGGTCAACATGCATAGGGACACTGAGTACAAATAACTGATGAATATATTATCTGACTACCTATAATTTCATCTTATTATAGTTATTGCATTTTTTATAAAATACAGCATAAAAACAGAGAGAAAGGAGCATAGGGTACTCTATTTTTAGATGCATTTATAACCCCTTATGTAATCACTGATAGCAGTACAAATACAGCCCTTAGTATTCTTGTCAGACATTGCTGTTAACATGTAAGCATATTTTTAATTTTCTAAGGGTAGAAACATGGATACAGTGCACAATAGTTAAACTGGTTCAAGACAGGTCTAATTCTAATATTACTGTACTGACATAAATGGTAGGGTGTTGCTTTCAAGTCAGGATATATGTTCATTTGAATGACACATTAATCAACAGTAGGGCTCACATGATTCGTTTTAATTTGAGAACTGTTGTAGCATAAGTCCTTCTAACTTGGTTACGTTACACTATCTCTGAACCTACTGCAGTTATGTTTATGACACAGCAAATGATGGATGATCGCTAAGTTACTGACCATACTGGTCTGTGATAGCTGGATAAGTACATGGAACATATTGCTGAGATTATCAAAGATCTAGGAGTATTAAATTAACTGCTTATTTGTTTATATATCTATTTCCTTTTACATTTTACTCATTTAAAAGAAAAATAACATGGCATTAGACAACAGTTTACAAAACCTATAAAAATATTACCAAGCTCTGGAAAACTAGTTAAGGATATGCCTGTAGTTTAGCTGTTCTCCCTGCAAAATGACTAAATGATACTCTATCAAACTCTTATTTCCTCATGCCCTTTATAGTAGATGAATATTCCCATTTGGTATAATACGTTTCCTGCTTTAAATATAAATTTTTGTTTGGGTTTAGCACTCCCAATCTACCTTCTCCTTTCTGGATCACCCATGTATCCCAAATAACTACAGCCTTACCACCACCCTAGGTAAAATCTGGAATTGTGGTTTTAATCGACTTAATGACCTCCAATATCTATCAAGAAAGACTGAAATGGAGATAGCATCAGGAGCAAGACACAAATGCAATACTTGTGCCCTTTGATTCAAGTCCAAGCCTGTCTTATTGTTAATGTCTTATTTCAGCCTTTTTATCAACTCCTCATATTTCTTACGAACAAAACTGTCTTCTGACATATTTGTGTTGCTTTTTGACCCATATCTGCTGACCATCATACCTGTAAGGGGTCATATGAATCTAACCCCCCAGCAGTGACATGACAACTTGCATCACAGCAAAGGCCACTTACACTCCCTTAATCTGTGTATGTGAGCTACCCACCACATGCAATGACTGGAACTGCCATCATCATCTTGGAGGCCATGCCAACATCCTCCTGACCCAGCCTCCACTACATGACAAACTTCTGATTTGAAGTGGGGCGCTGTTATTGGAATCATGGAACAAGCTGGATGAGAATCATTGCCCCACCCCCACCCCATACAGATGAGCTGCCTGCATCATCAAGCATTACAGCCACATATCAAAGTCAGGTTGCCTGGGCTGTAGTCAGTGCATTATTCCTCTATGCCACCAGCACAGGCAAACTCCCAAATATTTCATTTGAATACTTCCTACAAAATACATGCTCTTGCTTCTTTTTTTTATTATTTTGAAACATAGCTAATGGTCACAGCTGTAGCTTTACTTTTATTAATCTTATATTCAGGAAAAGGACTCAAATATATCCAAACATGTAAAAAGTTAACTCAAGTCCTACTCATGTCTTGTCAAGTATATCAACATATCATACAGAAATAAAGATAGTTATACTTCCTTCACTCCAATCTGATACCCCCATTATTATATTTATGCATTATCACATACATTGTTTGCAAGTGTAAGTAAAAAAAAAAAAAAATAAGAATAAATAAATATGGTGAAAGTGAGCATCTTTGTCATGTCCCCCTTCATAGGCTAAATGGAAGTGGGTGACCATCATACATATATCTTTATGTGAACCATTAAGTCTATCAAACAATTAATCCCACTGAATCCTTCATGAACTCAAAACCAATAAAGACAAGACCCTCATGAAATGATACCATCATATTGTTTCAGATGCTGTTTCTCTATTCATTCTTAACATTACCATTCATCCTGATTTTCTTGAGCTTTCTTTATTAGCAATACCATCTTCAAAACATCATCAAATGTCTGTTTCCCTCCCACAAATCTGCAATGATCAGTTAAAATCAACTCTGCTTCATATTTAGCTAGAAAAATAAAAGACATAAATGGCCTACAGTCATGCATGAGTATAGATACTGGTCTACAGGATGATGGCAGACGTACATCCTTTCCCTGTTTTGGCAATACTACTGCAACTGTTCGATTCCAAGACTGAGGTATTACCTGGGTGCAATAACTTCATTACACACCCTCAAGAAAATAAGGGGCACACTGACTTTGTTATGGCTCCAAACTCTGTCAGTAAGCTATCACTCCCTGGGGTTTTAGCCACACCTTGTCTTTTCATCAACTACCAAACTTCCTCTGCACTTATAGGAGCTTTCAAGACATTTGCCTGATTTGCACAAATATTTAGCATCCTTTCTTCTTATAACTTGTATATTCTTTTCATTTTCTCCTCACTTAGTGACAATAGTATGCCAAAATTCAGAATAGCAGCCAAATATCTTAGCTATCACCACCAAATTATTGTTTAAAACATTCCAAATCCTGGTTTGTAATGCTGTAATAATTCTCTGACTCTCTCTCTATCACTGTCTCACTGCCAATGCATTCTGAGATTTTGGAGAATTGCAAAAGAAAGTATCATTAAGCAATGGGGACAGACACGTCTTCCTAAGCTTAGCTTGTTAATCTTAGCTATCTTGTCTGTTGCCATTTGCTTACATTACTTCTCAGACCTCTCTCCATTATTAAACAGTAATAGATAGCGAATGTCCAGTGGCATTGTAAAGTAATGGTAATAATAATAACATCCATTTAACCAGGTAGGCTCACTGGGCACATGGCCCCTTTTCAGGGGCAACCCAGGAGGAGTGTCTGGTTAAGTGATTTGCTCAAGGTCACATAACAGGCAAATGAGGGCTGAGGGAATCAAACTCTATGTCACAGGAAGCGTGCAGTTTACATCTTATCTTTGAGGTACACTAGCTGGTGAAATAACAATACTTAATTATCCCATATACAATATCATGTATCGATTTAAATGGTAATGGATCATGGCCTTTCATAATGACTCATATCCACTCCTGTCTATTCATTGTCTGCTTACACACAATAAGTACTTATGAAGATTCATTATTCAGAAAATCTGCTGATCAAGACACATCTGCTTTTGGAGAGATTCAAGCAGAGGCAGAGGCCAAAAGATTTCAAATATTTTTGTAAATTAATGAATTATTCAGGACAGAAATGGCCCTTCAACATATGGATGCAAAATTAGGACAGTCAATCAGGTTTCCCACAGCCATAAATCAATTTACAGCAGGACCACCCCCAATGTACCTAAGTTGAGCATCAAACTTTTAAAGGAACTGTCGGAACCAAATTTAGAAAACTGTATCCATTTAGCACGGAGAGAACTCAATTTGTTACCACTCTTAACCTTTTGCATTGAAAAATAAACTTTACTAGTGCAGTTCTGGGTTACATTCTAGAACACTCAGCAAATTAGAAACCAATATATAACAGCCTGAAGCTACGGAGGTGACCACATGCATTTCCTTGTGGGTCACAGATGGAAACTCTTTATACCATGAAACAATTAATATATTTTCATTTGTGCTGGTCCTCCAAGAACCAGCACAACAAAGCACCACAAATCCAAAGTATGCTGCCCTGCTCAGCCCACCCTGTATACTCATCAGCTGCAAGACAAAAAGGCATACAGTACGTTATGCTATAAATTCATTTCTCTAGTATTACCAGTGTTGACCATTAGCAGAGTTAGGCAGATAGCTATAACTTTAATTTTTGAGGGCTCTTCATATCTTGTGACTTTTAAAGTTATTTAAACAATGGGTAGTCATATGTAAAGCCATGGAAAGAATTATCATGCATATGATCCATAGAGATATAGTAAATCTCCAGACACTGGACCCAACCCAGTTTGGTTTCATCAAAGGCAGATCATGCCTACTCAGCTTGCTGGACTTCTTTGAGAAGGTCAACGAAGCAATGGGTGAGGGCAAAATCGTTCACACTGCTTACCTTGACCTGGCAAAAGCATTTGACACAATCCCCACTCAGGCATTGTTGACAAACTCAAGAGGTTAGGTACAAACCCGTATGTCACCCGATGGATAGCCATCTGACTCACAGACAGGACCCAGGAAGTTAGAACTGGGGAGTCTACCTCTACACTGACACAGATATTTTCCAGGAGGGGCTGAAACAAACAAACAACTGGTGTCAGAGCCATGGACTAAAACTAAATGGCAACAAATGCATAATAGTATCCTTTGGGAAGTCATCCATCCCTGGTAACTATATTATTGACAGCACACCTCTTAGAGCTGATCCAGTAGTCAGGGACTTAGGGACACACACAGATAGTAATCTAGCCTTTGATTATCGTGTGTTCACAGTATTGAGAAAACATTCCGTGTTGCACAACTTATAAACAAAGGTATGGCATCTAAGTCCAAGGAAGTCATTATTCCACTATATTCAGCCTTCATCAGACCTATCACTGAGTAGAATGCCCCCTTTGGTATATACCTAACCAGGCATATCCAACAACTGGAACATCCACAGAGATTCCTCACTAAAAGAATACAGGGAATACGTAATATGTCCTGTGCAGACCGCCTCAAGGCCCTATCCCTGTATTCTGTCTCCTACAGGCTTTTGAAAGGAGATCTATGCTTGGCATACAGGGCATTGTCAGACCCAACTCAGATGGACCTCCTGCATATCCACAAAACAAACTGTACCAGACTTAAACCTTGTCTGTGATATAAATAGGACCTGCTGGAGAGAGAGGTATGTATCCCAGAGACTACTCAGTCTATGGAACAGGTTCCCCATCCATGTGAAGCAGAGTTCCTCCCTAACCCAATTCAAGTGCAACTTGGACAACTGGATAAGAAACTAGAAATTCATTGCTGGTTTGGCACCTGTGTATCTAATGCAAACAGGTAACCTGTAAATTGTTCATCTCCCAGGCCCATGCTTACACTTATCAAGGGTATCAGAACTTGTCAGAAATTTGGGAAGCATGGCTAGGCTTAAAAAGGCCCTTGTGGTCGATAGCCTAGTAAACACCTATGAACCTGTGGTAGAGGGGCAGCTCACTTCATAATCTCCTGTGAGGTGAAACTGGTGTTTTTTTCTGCACCTAGTATTTTGATGTCTGAATAAATAATTTTTCTTCTGCCTACTTTTGTGCCGGTGTTTATTTGTGTGTTTCAGTATGGGCATTTTGTGCATTGTACAGGAAGGTCGATGATCCATGCATTATTAGACTTGAATTGCTAATATTCTGGTGCACTATCATCCTATTGTTATGAAGAGGTACTATTTTTAAATTACTTAAAATATTTTTCCAACCTGTGGAAACCTATTTTCAGACACTTTCACTGTACCAAACAAGAATCAGTAGTTGCACAATGTAATCTAAAGCAGGATTGCATATTGAGTTTCCCTGAATTACTTCCAACACTATGTTGTCACAATGTTTCATGAATAAAGCCACTAAGAACATAACTAAAATTGTCAAGGCAACATTGCTTCTCTGTCTAAATGAAAATAGCTTCAATTAAAGGATAACAAAACTTCTCAGATCAGAATCCTTCAATCCTATCCAGTTTTTACATGTTCATGTTCTGCTTTTTATGTGGGGCAAACTTCTAGACCTTTACGGTTATGTATCACGGAACATGTTAGCAATATCAGGAATAAAAACACATTATAATGCCCTTTACAAACACACATTGAAACATAACACTGCCATTTTTAGGTTTACGGTTATTGATAAAATTAATGGGGGCAGAAATAATAAGGCTGGCTGGCATTCCATTCTCAGTTCTAAGGAGAAAAAGTGGATAATTAAGTTGGGTCGCCTCTTTCCACCTGGACTAAATGAGCATCTTTAACTGACCAATGGGAATGTTTATCTACCAACTGTTTTTGTATGAAAATCTGTGCTTTTGATAGTCTAGATTTACACTGTGGAAGGCTAACATAGCTGAAACTGGTCTGTACTTTTTTGGGATTTGAGGTCTTATTGACCCTACCCTTAATGTATTTTACTTATATGTTTATGTGCATATGAGCCATTGAAAGTGCTTGGTTTACCACACTGTTGTGCTGGCCCTTGTTTTTGAACTGTACAGAGATAGGTATGTATCCTAGAGACTACCCCATCTATGGAACATGCTCCCCATCTATGTGAAGCAAAGTTCCTCCTTAACCCAATTCAAGTGCAACTTGGACAACTGGATGGGAAACCAGAAATTCATCCATGGTTTGGCATTTGTGTCTCTAATGCAAACAGGTAACCTGTAAATGGTTCATCTCCCAGGCCCATGCTTACATTTATCAAGGGTATCTGAACTTGTCAAGATTTGGGATGCATGGCTAGGCTTAAAAATGCCCTTGTGGTCGTTAGCCTAGTAAACACCTATGAACCTGTGGTAGAGGGGCAGCTCACTTCATAAGTGATGAAGCTCTCTTGTCAGGTGAAACTGGTCTTTTTTTCTGCACCTAGTATTTTGATGTGTGAATAAATAATTTTTCTTCTGCCTACTTTTGTGCCGGTGTTTATTTGTGTGTTTCAGTATGGGCATTTTGTGCATTGTACAGGAAGGTCGATGATCCATGCATTATTAGACTTGAACTGCTAATATTCTGGTGCACTAAAGTTCTGATGCACTATCATCCTATTGGCATAAAGAGGTACTTTTTTTAAATTACTTAAAATATTTTTCCAACCCATGGAAACCTAGTTTCAGACACTTTCACTGTACCAAACAAGAATCAGCAGTTGCCCAATGTAACCTAAAGCAGGACTGAATATTGAGTTTCCCTGAATAACTTCCAACACTATGTTGTCACAATGTTTCATGAATAAAGCCACTAACAAAATAACTAAAACTGCGAAGGCAACATTGCTTCTCTGTCTAAATGAAAATAGCTTCAATTAAAGGATAAAGCTTCTCAGATCAGAATCCTTCAATCCTATCTAGTTTTTACAAAAAAATGGTGTGATTTGCTTTGGAATCTTCTTTTATTGTAAGCCAGTAATGTCCATCATTAAGTGGCACCATGGATTTGACAAAACATCTATTAAGAAGGGGCAGCTAGCACACCACTTAATTCAAGTAACTGTCTCTGACATATGAAGCACAGTGCAGTAACACTTTCTTAACAGAATGTCCTATGCAAACTGCAACATGTCAGCCACCCACAGGTATTACATTTATTCTAAGCAAATGAAATTGACATAATAAAAGATTAGACATGGAAAACAAAAGCTTAACTATTTTTTAAGAATTTGTCATTATAAAAAAAAAATAGTGAATATGAGAAAACTATGGATCATAATAGGCACCCAAACAAGACTCCTCCTCTGCCACTATATTCAGGACCTAAATTAGAAGTTTATGAGCTTAGACTGTCCTTTTAAAGTGCAGGATGACCCGAGAGTTCAGGTAAATTTTACAAAGCAAAAAAGAAAATAATATTAATAATTTTTTCTAACAATTTTTCCAACAACTTTTTTAACTTTTTTAATAACATTTTTAATAACATTTTTTATATTACTGATACATCTTTATCCACTATATCAATTGTCATAAGATCATCCTTACATTAATTATTTATTAAATTATTTATCTAATTATTTATATTATTATTTAGTACTTTATTAAGGAATTCAACAAAGGAAGTTTCAATGAATCTAGTGACTATTTATATGCACATTGCAACCTTTATATTGCTAATATAGTATATGAACATTCTAATTTCAGAATGTTATATATTTTATTTTATTTTATCGAATTTTGTAGTTATATGGTATTCAAATAGTATGTGTATAGAGGTGACAATGCTATTGATAGCAACATATACGCATATATATTCACACAATTTTATGTTATACTAATTAAATTTACTTGTTAAACCAAATTGTAGGCACAATACAACTTTAAGAATAATGAACTACTTTTTGCAGTTTCGCGCCAAAAAGGTTATTTAAAATGGCATATTATCAAAATGTACTAGTTCTGATGAAGCCTATATACGATAGGTGAAAGCGCTTAACTTTGGATATATGTTTTTTTATGTTTTGAGTTGTTTCAATAAACGTCTGGCTGGAGCCGCTTCCTACTGTGTTCCCTCCTTTTGTTGCCTGAGAAGATAGATTATTTTCTTTTTTGGGTTTGTTTTTTCCTCGCAACGTTTGGATTCTGAAATTTTACAAAGCAGAAACTAATTTCTATTTATTAAAAACATATATGCAAAAGAAAATATCAGTAGACATACAAAATTTAATCACAAGTTTCTATCAGTTTTGTCACTTAAGTGCAGTTAGCTAGACTTCAGGGTAACTGAATGAGCAGCACCAATACTACGCAAGAGGAAAGAAATGTACATTGAAAGTCAAACCCTCAGGAAAAGTACCCTAGCTACAGAGTGATCATTTATCACAATAAGCTACATTGCTTGAACACAAAACTCAAACTCACAGACTGAGAAAGCTGAAGTATGAGGCACTGCATGTATTAGTGAGGCAGCACATGCTAGCACTTCCCTTAGCAGGGCAGCACGTAGCACTGCAATGAACAATATAGCTGTACAGTATTTGCAGCTGCAGTGCAATATGTTTACAGTATGTCATATGCATGAAAGGGAAGGAAAGGGTTCCATAAGAAGTAGAAAAAAGGGAAGGAGCAACCAGAGGGTCACACAAAATGCCCACATCTTGGAGAATGCAGAATGAGGAAAAGGAGGGTAACATTATTTATTTATTTTTTTTTGTGGGCATAGGCCTCGTGTTTTCTTAAACTGAAGAAAAGGGAGGAGGGGAAGGCTGAAAGGAAAAGGAGAAAAGCACAGGAGAGTTAGGATAGTGTGCAGAGAAAGACAGATATTCACAGAACTATGCAGACAAACAGTGAGAGAAGCACAGACACTTGGACTGGATTCATGGGCTGAATGTAGAAACTTGACAGTAGACAAATTTTAATGGGGATATTTGGACTAGGCATATTATATTGGGAGTGACACAAGAGGAAGGGGACACACATGACTGGAGACAGAGTATAAAATAACCAGCATGCCATCTGCCAACCTGGCCCAGAAGGACAATTGGCAGCTGATGGACTATGTGGCAGTTGCTATGGGCTACCCCTTCCTCTGATGTCCTGATGGTATAGGCCAATCTGGTGAGGGAATCTGTAGTCCACTCCAGAAGGCTGTCTCTCTGAGCCATATACCTGATCACTGTTCTCTCTTCTACAGCCTCCACCGACTGCTCCATATATGGCCAGATCACCTCCAGAAGTGCAGGTGGGATACCTGCTGATGGAGAGAAGTCATTAACCCCCTGTGGTAAGGTACTCTCATCCTCATTCACCTCATGCTCCTCAGCTACAACCTCAGGAAAAGTGGGCTGTGATTGATATGCCTGCTGGGCAAATCATTCATCCAGACCTGCAATGAGTGGACACAATGGAAAGGGTAACAAGTGACTCCATACTAACAGTGGACTGAAAATATTTAAAAACATGTAACCACTTCCGAGTAGAACTAACCCTGGTTGTCTACAAGCCTCTCCTGCCTCCTATGGTTCGCAGTATGACTGCTGTCATATTCTGACAGGGCTAAAAGAAAAGAGTCACATCAGACAATTGTGATAACTATAAGAAAAGATGGTAGAACAACAGATACATGTCAGAGTCCCATACTTATGGCCTCTCATTGTGTGAATGGTAGCAGGCAATTGTGTGCTCCTGCACAAACCTTATCATAAATAAGCAGAAAATTACACATATAGACACACCAAGTACTGCACATGCACTATGAGATGGTGCAGTATAACTTCAGGCCAGAACAGGTCCCTGCAGAAATCAATATGACTGTGGCCATATTGCATGAAGGATGACCATCCCCTCCACCTGACATAGAATACATAGTCAGTAACACACATTATCTAAGCTGACCTACAGAAATAAGTGCCCATACATACAAGAGGGCAAAACATGCAACAGGATACTTAAGGAAAATAAAATAAAAAGAGAATGTTATGCATTTTCTACAGCATTCTGGGACATGTTGCCTAACCTCTACTTTCCATGCACAGATATCACCAGGGGTCCTGTGCCATGGCTTATCTAAATGAAGTCTGCACTGTTTGTCCATCCTGGTGATGTCTAGTTGCGGATAACTCCTCGTCCAGGCTATACCAGCCATCATCTCTCTCAAAGGCATTATCACAGGGACCCAGCAGGCTCACTGCAATAATCTTGCTCTCCTTCATGTATCATACAGGTGCTATTCAGTGGTCAAAAGCAAAAACTACCATTCTCTTGAATCTCCTTTGAAAGGATACATCAACTCACTGACAGCAGTTTCAGAGAATGAAAACAAACTGAGAACCATCCACCAAAGCTACTTACACTGAACATCAGGCACATATTTTTTCAGGACAGAAAACTCCCTGTATCATCCCATTTCTCAAATTTATACATACCATCTCTGTTACAGCACAACAGTGGAGAAAATGACAAATCCACTGCCACTTAAAATAGTTTTGATGAACATCTCTCATTTAGTTCCCTTTGTCAAAACTACAGTTAATGACATGATAGCAACCTCTTTGAAATGGTGTCAATTTCATGAGGAACAAACTGGAGTTGTACTATAACTCAATATGCATACTCACTCAGGTCTTCAGACTGAGCTTGCTGACATGAGATATCATGGACAAACCTAGGCAGCAACTTAGATTTTGTAAGAGATGCACCTCAGCAAAATAAACCAATTCATAGGCATTCATGGAAACTTTTTTTAATTTACCTACATGCTGCACTATCAGGTATAAACTTACATATATGTCCAGGAACCTCACCATTCTGAATGGAAAGTACTGCATATGTTGGAAACTATATTAGATATATGAGCAGCAGTCTTGTGAGTATACCATTAACTACTGCACATATAGGCAACCATGAGGAAGTACACTGTACTCTCAAAGTGTGTGGTAAGCTGTTTTTGTGTTCCCTCTTAAGGATGTGCACTTTTGCATAGGAAACTAGATAGACAGGAGACAAAGAGAGAACAAAAAGTTTCAAAGTTCTCCTGGCAGAAGTAATGGCCACCGGTAATATGGTTTTCCAATAAAGAAACTTAAGGCCTACAGAGGAAGCTGATTAGAAAGGAAACTTTGTGAGAGATTCCTGTGCAAAATGTAAGTCTCAAGGAGGAACTGGATCTTTGACTGATGGCCTCAGAAGAATGGTGCCTTTGAGGAATGCTACAGAATTTGTAAGATGCTAAGGAGTGCCCCTGAAAGCCAAAGTGAAAGGAGAAAAAAACACAAATTGTTCCTTGATGGTGGAAAACCTTGAACCTGAATACAAAATAGAGGCAAGACATGGTAGAATGAAAAGGGGTTGATGTTCTCAGCACAGGACTAAGAAATTAATTTCCTCCATTTGATGATACAAATCTTCTGGAAAGAAGCTTCTTGAGATGCTGATACTATTCTGAACACTTCCTGAGGAAGACTATAATTTTTGCCATCACTGGATTAGAGAAACCAAGCAGATAACATCAGGCTGTGAAGGTCAAGGTGAGGCTCCCTGTAGGGATAAAAGAGTAGATGTAGATTGGGACCCAGAAGCCAAGGGACATCTTCATATGAGGTCTTAAAACGGCAAACTACTTTTGTCTGAACCAATAGGAAGCAATAAGAATGACTGTTGCCTTGTACCTGTTGGCCTCAATAAGAATGACTATTGCCTTGTACCTGTTGGCCTTCTCCAGAAACTTAGACATAAGGGGAAGAGGCAGATCTGCATAAAGGAGACCAGGGGCCATTGTTGTGACAGAACATACCTTGATGAATGACTCAGAGGAGGAATCCAGGCAAAGTAACTGCTGCATTTGGTGTTGTGAGGGATGGCAAACAAATCATAGCAGGGGGTGTGCCAGTAACTGGAGATTTTATTGGCTGTTGATGGATTTAGGGACCACTCATAAGGCATCACAAGATCTCTGTTGAGCATGTCTGCCAGACAATTCAAAACCCCTGGAATGTGTGTTCCAATCAGAAAGTGGTGCAAAGCCATCTCCCATTGCTAAACCTTCATAGTTTCCCAACACAAGGAATAAGACTGAACTTCCAAGATGGCTACAAATTGATTAACAGCTTAACTTCAGCCCTTCCAGTGTGAAAACAGAAACTGTGACACAACAGCCTGTGATATTGTCAACTTGAATAAAATTCAGTTACTGGATAGTAAGTGCACTGTCTGGATGCAAGCAAAGAATAAACCAAGAGAGTCTTAAGGAAAATCAAATAGAAAAGATGTAGAGAATCCTGCAACTGTTCAACATAAAGCAGTTCAAGCTTGACCTTTGGAATAAGTCATGGCTTCCAGTAATCTAGAGGAAAGGTCAAATGTGCTCAGAGATGATTAAAACAAATGACACATTGAAGGAGTATATCAAACCATGTAACAAAAGTTTGTCCAGCAAAAAAGTGAGCCATCAAGTAGAAGGGGGTTCTGCTTCTCATTCTTCTGAAAATAGAGCACATGGAGAAACTTTGCTGGTGAAACCATTTCCACTATTCCAGAGGAATATCTTTAAGAGAAAAAGCACAGGAGCTGCTCAGAAGAATTAGGAGTGCTGTGGAGTTAAACCAGAATCTGGAGATGGAGATGAGCAGGAAAAGACCAGCAACACAGAAATTGGTGAATAAATGTGAGACTGCAAAGCATCAATCACATTAGTGAGACATGGCTGTGCAGTAATAGGTGGAAAGAGTGGACTTTTGTTGCCTTTATTAACCTTGTGAGGAACTAAACGCATTTGCTTCACTTTGTGTCATTAAAGATTGGAAGAACTCTTAGGGGAGAGGGGGAAGAAGGAAAAAGGTGACTGTAAATAGAATGGTTTCCTTTCTTGACAGTATTTCTATGAACCTTTTCACAATATAAATTGCATATTTTCTAGTAAAGCATTTTTTGGTTGTTCTTGTGTATGATGACGTTATTAAAATCAACAGATGCTTTTTCTTTTCTTCTTCCTCTTCTCTTTCTTTTTTTTCTTCATTATTTGAAGAAGTACATAGTTATAATAAGCAAACAGGCTATGGGGAAGTTCTGGAGGTGTGTTTGATGTTTTGTTTGAGGGTTTTTATTAAAAAAAAAAGAGTCTTGTAAAATGTGGCATAGGTTCCAATGCTGATGATAAAAAAACTGTATAAAGGATTAACTTGCCATACATTAATGGGCACATGTATTACAAAAACTGGAAGCATACATTTAAAAAAGCTGACATGTATAGGTGGGTATATTGACCTCATCATAATGGTGACACTTACCATCCTATCTTGAAATGTATATAGTCTCACAGGTCTAGATAAAAAAGGAAAGGATACTTAATTATATTAGGAAATGATGAGCTCAAATAGCAATGCTATAGAGAACACATGGAAAGAGTTAAGCATGTGAATTTGATAAAAAAAAAGTATTTGAGGATGGATCATCTTCTTCTTTCGGCTGTTCCCGTTAGGGATCGCTGCAGCAGATCATCTGTTTCCATTTCTTCCTGTCCTCTGCATCTTGCTCTGTCACACCAACCACCTGCATGTCCTCTCTCACCACATCCATAAACCTTATCTTAGGCCTTCCTCTTTTCCTGTTACCTGGCAGCTTCATCCTTAGCATCTTTTTCCCAATATACTCAGCATCTCTCCTCAGCACATGTCCAAACCAACGTAATCTTGCCTCTCTGGCTTTGTCTCCAAACCTTCCAACCTGGGCTGAACCTCTAATATACTTATTCCTAATCCTGTCCACCCTCGTCACACCCAGTGCAAATCTTAACATCTTTAACTCTGCCACATCCAGCTCTAACTCCTGCCTTTTTGTCAATGCCACTGTCTCCAACCCATATAACATAGCTGGTCTCACTACCCTCTTGTAGACCTTCCCTTTCACTCTTACTGGTACTCGTCTGTCACAAATCACTCCTGACACTCTTCTCCACCCACTCCATCCTGCCTGTACTCTCTTCTTCACCTCTCTTCCACATTTACCATTACTCTGAACTATTAATCCCAAGTATTTAAACTCATCCACCGTCACCACCTCTACTCCGTGCGTCCTCACCATTCCTCTATCCTCCCTCTCATTCACACACATATATTCTGTCTTAGTCCCGCTGACCTTCATTCCTCTTCTCTCTAGAGCATATTCTGCAGAATACCAGAGACAAAGGAAGGGGGTATTTATATTAATTGCTAAAGGAGCTCCAGTAGGGATAGGAGAAGAAAAAAAGATAATAAAGGCAGATTTGTAGTAGTAAAAGGCTATTGCCATGAGATGAAGCATATACTGTAGTGTATATTCCCACCTAAAACTGCTGTTTTGGAGCTGTAAAAAATAGGAGAAATAATCAGCTTTCAGCAGGGAATATTACTTAAAGGTGGGGACTAGAATTTAACTTGCAACAATGAGGATGTATCGGGGGCAGAAAGGAAAATATAACAAAAGAGGGGAGAGATTTGAAAAAATTTATGAAAATATTTAGTACAAAAGACATGAAGTCATTAGTAAGAATCCAGAGAGAATGTACATCTTATTCCCCAAGGTATAATAACTGGGCTAGGCTTGACAAAAATGATATTACACAAAAACATGTCTATTGAATTGAGAACTTTGATACACATCCAATAACTATTTCACATCATCCGCCAATCATTACTAAGATATAAATTGCAAGGTAATGAAGTAAAGATGACACACTGTCACTTCCCTACCTGCCAGATGGAAAAATGGGTACTGGAAACTATCTGGGAGTTACTAGGGAAGATAGAAAATACTCCAGAAGTTATAGCTAGTGAGTGGGATTAAATGAAAGTGGAGTTCAAAAATAGGGTAGATATAAAACAAAGAAATAAGGTTAAGAAGTTAATAAGAATTATTTAGAAGGGCTGACAAAGGTTAAAGTATTACAAAATAAGCAGGATCTCATTGAACAAGAGGAAGAGACATTGCAGAGTGCTAAAGAGAAAATAAGGGAGTACATACATGATCGCATTCTCCATCAGGGATTGATATCAGAGTATAGACAAAGTGATGGGGATAGGAGAATCCTGAATGAAAGACCTGCAATGACTCAGTTTTTAACTGAATCTGGAACAGAAGCTGCTGTTAAAAAGGGGATAATTAGTAGGGAAAATTAAATATTGCACGATTATAATAGGAATCAATTAGAAGAGGTCAGAAAAGACTGGGAAGAGAGATTAGATAAGCAAGTCAGAAAGAAAAAATGGGAGGACATACATGAGTCCTAAATATGCAATAAAATCTAGAAGACTTATGACTTCTGTCTATAAATGTTTGCAAAGATACTTTTATTCCCCAAGCAGACTACAAAGATTTTTTCCTCATGTATTTCTTTCTATCTTCTCTCTCTTCTTTCCTTATTTTTGTAAACAATGACTCCCTACTCTCCAACACTCTGTATTCTATCAGTCCTACTCTTAACCACCCTATTTTCCACTTACCATCTTACCTTCTTTGAAACCTCACTTACCATCCTGCCTACTTCCACACAAAAACAGACCTCAACCATATACACCTTCACATCATACTCCAATACTAAATCCACCCCTAATTACCTTCTTCCTAGATTTCACAGACTATCTCACCTCAAATATATCCCACCCTCAGATAAAAAACCTAAACTTCTAACCTTACCAAACAATAACATTATAGACAAACTAGGTAATCCCACCTTACTAGATGGTGACATTCACCCCAACCCAGGCCCAGCTGACCTCACCCCTCAAATATGCTCTTCAAATCTTAAACATCAACTCCTCATTGGGCACCTTAACATTCAAAGTATAAACAATAAAATACCCCACCTTCATGCCCTCCTAGAGACCCACTCTTTCGACATTCTATGCCTCTCAGAAACCTGGCTTAAATCAAGCACCAAGGATTCTGAGATAATACCCCAAGGCTATAACATACTTAGACAAGACCAAGCAAAACGTAAGGGTGGTGGAGTAGCAATCCTTTTTAAAAATCAACTTAACATTACTACTCTACCAACATGTCCTAACCAGGATAGCAAAATAGAAGCCATTACAACTAAACTCCAACTAAATGCTAAAAAAGCCCTTTATATCATATGCTTATATCTACCTCCAGGTAACAATATTCCAATATTAGAAGACTTTCTTAGTTGGGTTTCTACCACCTACCCACAGGAAACAATAATCCTAGGTGACTTTAACATAGATTGGAGTACTATTAATGCTGAAAATCCATCCTCTCATATTAATCTACACAGTTTCTCCCAAACTATCACCTCTACCACCAGAATCAATAAGCACACTAAAAGAGAAAGCATATTAGATTGGATACTCACAAACAATAATAACAAAATATATAACGCAGGTACCTTGCCAGATGATATCAGTGATCACTTCCTAACTTATATTTCTAGAGAAAAGTCAGATTGTGTAAGTACCCCTAATATCCAACAAATTCGCTCTACCAAGAATTTTAATATAAACCTTTTTCAAGCTGAACTCAGCATCTGTAACTGGAACTCCTTAAAAACACTTCCTCTTGATGATGCAGTTTTATTCTTTAATACTACTTTCTTATCCATTCTTGATAGACATGCTCCAGAGAGATCCATTAGAATGAAGTCAAAAACTGCCCCTTGGCTCTCCAAAGACACTAAAAAACTCATCCTCACCAGAAATAAAGTCTGGACCAAATGGAGATGCCACAGAAATAACCCAGATTTTCTTTACTTCCGCCAGCTTAGAAATCAAGCTAAAAAAGCTGTAATCTCAGACAAGAAAAAATACTACTGTGAACTTCAGCAAACACATCTTAACAACTCCAAACAATTTTGGTTATCTGTGAACAGACTCCTCTCCCCAGGTACTGCCAAAACTCCCTCCCCACTAAATGCCAACCCTGACACTCCTCTCCTGACTGCTAATACTTTTAACTCTTTTTTTTCAGAAACTATTCAATCCCTAGCTAGACAAATGAATACCAACAACTACTACCCCCCAAACAACCCAACTAGCTCTTCTTACAACTTCTCTCTAAAACCTACATCTACTTCTTACATCTATAGACTCATTCACAAACTGAAACCTTGTACTCCTTCAGCTGATAAGCTACCCTCACTTTTCCTCCAAAAAGCAGCCAAAGAAATCGCATACCCTATATCCATACTCATAAACAGAACTATCCAAGAAGGATCCATCCCAGAAATCTGGAAAGTCTCTCACATTATTCCTCTACATAAAGGAGGAAACTCTACTGACTACTCCAACTATAGACCAATTGCTCTCCTCTCACCCCTAGCAAAAATTATGGAAAATGCATTCACCAACAACTAGTACAATATCTGTCTCTTCACAACATAATAGCTCCCTGTCAGCATGGCTTTAGACCTCATCACAGCACCACCACTGCCCTTCTTTCTTTTATAGATACTATCAACAAAAATCGCAACAATAATCTTCTCTCTTCTGCTCTTTTCATTGATCTCTCAAAAGCATTCGACATGGTCAATCACTCTCTTAACCAACATTCTTGAATCTCTATCACCGACAACCTAACTATTAAATGGTTCACTTCATATCTTAGCAACAGGCAGCAAGCAGTCATATGGGAAAACCATATCTCTTCTCTTTTGCCTATTTCCATCGGAGTTCCTCAGGGCTCCATTCTTGGTCCCCTTCTTTCTCTCTCTTCATCAATGATCTTCATTCTGCTATCCCACAAGCAACATGCATTCAATATGCAGACGATTCAACCCTTATCTGTTCTGCTCCTTCCACCACAGAACTGATCTCACTCACCCAAAACGTATTTAATACTGTTGAAACATGGTACTCAAACGATTCCTCCTACTTAACGCCAAAAACTAAACTTCTCCTTTTCACCCCCACCTCGCATCACCCCTTACATTTCTCCATCTCCTCTAACACAAACACTATCATCTCACCTGACTCTACTACAAAACTGCTAGGTATAACTATCGACAACAATCTCTCCTTCAACCAACACATTAACTACACCATCAAATTAGTTAACAGAAAATAGGATCCCTATATAGAATTAAACCTTTTCTCACCCCAGCAACTAGAACTAAAATAGCCCAATCACATCTCTTATCTTCACTTCTATATGCTTCATCTATTTATACCAATCTTAAAAAAAGCAATCTAGCTAAATTAACAACCTGCTACAATAATATTGCCCGCTTTGCCACTGGTAATCCCTTCAGAACCCACCACTGTCTAAACCTAAAACCTCTAGGCTGGCTTGAATTCCAAAACTACTTGCTTATCCCTCAACTCTCGATTGCTCATAATATACTTTATCAACCTGACCACACACCAATACTTTCCCAACTGATAATCCCTATAACAATCTCAACTCCCTACGCTCATCTCATAAACTAATGGCCAAAGCAATTAAGTCAAACAACTTTGCCGGTGACTGTCTTTTCACTAATACTGTAGGTAGGAACTGGAATCTTCTTCCTACTGACATAACTCTGACTACATCTTTGCCTCTTTTCAAACAGAAAATTAAACTATACTTCCAAAACCACTGGCTCTGTTCCTGCAGCACACCTGACTAAATTATTTTATTTATTACTCTCTTACTCCTCTACTCCTTACCTCTCCACTCCAACTTCTGTTTCTGATCCTACCTCTATTAAAACTATAAGTATTATACCTTCTCTGTAAATTTGTTGAACTTGAATAATGGTATCTTTCTTATTTTATAATGAGGAAACTTGTTACTTTACTGCTTGAATACCTCCCTTGCAATGTTTTAATGATGTATTTTCCTGAGAAAATATATTTTGATTTTGAAATGTACTAGTAGATAGTGGAGCTTTTCTCCTCGGGCCTCTGCTGAAAATGGACTTGTTATCCAGCCAGACTAGCCCGGTCAACAAATGTAAAATAAAATAAAAATGTAGATGGCAAATGTTGGAGGTGTGATGCGGAAGAAAGAGATACCTGGAAACACGTTTTGGGATTGTAATGAGTTGGCCGACTTTAAAAATCCCCTAGAGTCCTCTGTCAGGAATACTCGGTGAGAACATGAGTGTAACTAAGGAAATTACTTTTTCTGAGCTGGTATACAGGATCTGAATAGTCAAGACATAGTATGATCTTGTTAAGTTTAATTCAAGCGGCTGACAAAAAACAGTTACTAGAAAATCTAAATCTAAATCTAAACCAACTATACCTAAAGTAATTAATACTGTAACAGCGGTAAAAGTACAAGAAATGGGATCTTTAGAAAAAGGGTAGAGTAAATTGCATTAAAAAATGGAAATTCTAGGAACAATACATGCAGAAAATTGTTCTGGAGGAGGAATGAGTTTTAATAGAAGTCAGAAACTGAATAATTTATACAATGCTGCTTACACTATATGATCTATAACAATATATGTGATGTATAATGTTTGTAAATGTGAACTTGTTAATATGATTTAATTACTTTTCTATAAACGTAAGTTTGCCTATGTCACAAGTGATAATTCAATAAAGGCATTAAAAAGAAAAAGAAAAATCCAAGAGACAGGATCTGGTTCCCCATGCTTGCTGATATACCAAAATTACTGTCATATTGTGTGTTTGGACGGATATCATGCAATGAGGGAGGAAATCCTGAAGTTCCTACAACACTAGGAGGACTGCCCTCTACTCAAAGACATTTATGTGAAGGTTAGCCTCATCATCTGTTCACAAACCTTGGACAGTCATCCATTCAAACTGCCCCCACCTACTCACCATGACTACTGGAGATGAGTACTGAAATTGTCTGGCTGTCTGAATTAAAGGGGATGTAACCGCTACAGAAGATGTTTCCTGCATGAGCTAGTAATGATAACTGTCTTAGACAGAGGATAAAGACTCTGAGACCACTGACTCTGAAGCAACTACTGTAAAATTCTCACGTGAAAGTGGGAAAATTCCACCATCAAAATTGAAGAAACCAACAACACTAGGACTTTGGAGGATTAAGGCTACTGTTGGATGGAAGCTGCTTACTAAAAGGCTAAATGAAGACTGGAGGTTCTGAATTCTGTCTGTGGAAGTGAAATAACTGAGAGAGTCATATCTAGACAACAGCCTAGGAATAGCAGCCTCTGAAAATGAGACAGGTTTGGCTTAGGAACATTCATAAAGTTGCCTAGTGACTAATAGAGATGGAGATGATAATCTCTGGCCTGTAGAAGGGATTCCATTGAGGGGGCACCCAGGAGCCAGTCACACAAGTAGTTGTTGTGACAAATCACTCTAGAACCTACTCACATAAGTGGAGATGTTCAAAGCATGCAATGCAAAGGCACCTGAAGCATGCACCCACTTGCTGAGCTTGTAGATCATACTGGACTCTGTTAGGAGGATGGATAGACACACAGTCCTCTTACAGTCCTTTCTTTGTCCACTGCTGGTGATTTAGCTCAATGTGATTGCTGTTTGGGGGGCAATGAATCTTATCTGACTTTTCAGGGTACTGGTTTACAGTTGCCTGCTTCCTGCCAAGACCTCCTGATGCACAGCTCTATTAATTTATTAGCTGGAATTACTACTACCCAGGATGTAGACTGTGTCATTCCATAGGTCTCAAACAATACCTAGTCACTCTGACAGGAGGGTTACATGGGACAAATATCTCCTCTTTTCCATTAACTCTAGGTTTTCACTAAATGTGGTGTCTTCTGGTGAAGACTGTGGGGGATCGTCTTTATTCTCTGAGTGGGTATCGGGTGCAAGAGGCTCTGACTGAGAGTCAAGGTGTATCTACTTACATGTCCTCTTTCTCTGTATTTCATGGGATAAGTTACCTCAATCCTCATAGAACCTAGACTGTTTATGAGCACTGGGTTTGGTGCCACTGGAATAACTTTGACCCATGGATGTTTGATGAGGAAAAGAAGACAGGTGATTAGGTCAAGGAATGTAACTGAGACTGGAGGAAACTGCAAATCCCTTGGTTTGGAAGAAGAAATCATCCTTCCCAGCACCTGGAAAGCTAACCCAAATTACACTGAATCCAAAAAAATCCATTCAATAGACAGATCAGTCCCTTCCTGTGCTGACACCCATTCATCTTGAAATGAAGATCTGTAAAATATCATCAAAGACTCTGGCACACCATTTGTGGAATACAGATAGATTTTGATATCCATGCAGGATAAATCCTAAGAACATTCTCCAAGATTATTCTAGCCATTTTCATTGCAAGGATATGAAGTTTATAATTCACCTGTATGTCATTATTTACTGACTTCAATCCTCAATTATTTGTCATAAAATCACAAACTTTATGAGGTACACACCAAAAATGTTTGGCAAAAGTTTGCATATTCTGCAAAATTCTGGACAATTGAGAGGCATGCCTACTACACAGTACAGCATTTATAAGTGGGAAAAATGCATTTGTACACACACGATAAATGTAGCTGTATATCTTATGGTTAGGCACAGTTATTACACTTAACAACAAGATGACTCTGTGGTATTTGACTATACAGGAACAGTAATATGATGGAGATGTCCACAAAAAATCTTAATCATGCAAATTTCCTGGGTGCTGTGCAAACACATTACGTGTGCATATGTTGCATACTAGCAGGCAGCTCACTGAATGGTGCCTTTCCTATTCAGAAATCTTTGTGATTGTGGTCTAGCTGAGACCTTTATTACTACATTTATACAGTCTATGGCAACCATTATCTCAGGGAGAAAGGACAATGTTGTAGAAATCAGTAGTAGTCATGGTGTTAGCTCTCTACTTTGCTGTGCTAGGAAAAGCATGATGCCAAGAAAATTGAGTATTTTAGAGGCAGAGGCTTGCAAAATACCCAGCATGCCAGCAGGTCATAATAATTCAAAATAATCCTGAAGATCTAGCCATTTCATTAATTTTTAAAAAGAGTAAATCATGTTATGGAACAATGTATTCATTTTAACATTTTTGATGGAAGAAGTCTTCAGAAAAGTAAGAGAGAGAAGGGATTGCACTTATAATTTTAAGACAATTGTGCCAAATATGGCCTGGTGAGGGAAGCCAAGATGTGTTCTAATAATTTGTGTTTAGCGAAAACCATAGATGGCCAAATTCCAAGAGATTTGTTCTCAGTGTAAGTTTGCCCTGTTTCTGAAAGACTTGCTCTTGGTGTAAGTGACCTACTACAGTGTAAGGCCTATCTATAAACAGGCTTACACCAGGCTTACACCAGGGGCCAGATTCCAAAATATGCATTCTCAGCCTGCTTTCAGTGTAAGTGGTCACTTACACTGACAGCCAGTCTTTTGAAAACAGGCCTTGAGTGTTTAATATTAAATGATATGGGTATAAATTGGGTAAACTCATACCAACATTAATTTTGTATACCATATTGTTGACTGAAAGACATTGATGTATTTTCTGCTCTTTGAGCTTGGGTCATGGCTGAAAAGGGTCACTAGATCAGTTCACTTACCCTATGAACACATTGTAAATAAATATAATACCATTTTCAGCTTGGGTCACTATCATAATCAGTTATCTTAGCTGTGAAATTCTTTTTAATTAAAACAGCTACCCCAGATTTATTAATACTGTTTCCCACTGCAATAATACATTTTACCCATTTTTTAATTATAGTACCCCATTGCTGAGTAGTCATATGTGTTTCTTGTGAAGAGATAAACTGGGCATCTGATTTAAAAAATAAGCTTACAAATAGCTTGCATTTATCTATCTGCAGCCCCTTTATGTTCCAACAATCCATTTTCTTAGATATGAACAAATAAAATTAGTTACACTGATAAAATGAAAAAAATATATGAAATAGCATAATATAGTCACATAAAAGTACTTATAGAAAAAATAAACAGAAATTTAAGTCAGTATAATAAAGTGATGTGGCCACTGTAGGGCACAGTATACTAAAATTAGTATATGCATTATGGGAGAAGTCATGAAGAAAACAATGTAAACTACTCTTCTCTTAAATCTGTGGGCATTCCAGTAATCTCCACCCAAGGAAGAGTTAGTAATACTAAATATGCAAAGAAAATTAACAGTACATAAGATACGTGAAGCTTCCTTATACTGGCCCTACTACTAGATACCAAATAATAAATAAAAAGAAAAATACTAACGTCTTCTATAAGTTGAATATTAAAACTGCAATCCATTCCTGAGATACTATGGTTGCAGTCCATAATCAGTTATTCTCAGCACAGCTCCAGTTACTATTTAGGATCAAATAAGCAAAAGGGAGTCACAGAAATTTCACAACAGTTTGGGAAAGAAGAATAAGAAAAAGGGAGAACTTTAACTGAAAGTGCAGTAAGTTTAATCAGCTGTGTATATATAAATCTTAATAGACATTTCTGATGTAAATATTTATTTGCATTTCTAACTAAATTACTAACATTAGAAAAATGTGACAATAGAGAGAGACTAAATGTCAGTGTATTAGTTAAACAGTTATAGGTAATGTATCTGCTAAGTCCTCTTCTATCTTGAAAAAAAATATTAAATTATTTGTCTTACTTCATGACTATAATAGTATTTGAGCAGTCAAAGCACATTACGAAATTAGAATTTAAATTATACCAACTAGAATTATAACCAAAATAGTATATATCTGAACTTTACTACACTTGATGGTAACTTAAGTCACAGAATGAATAATGCAAATGGTTTTGATCATAATGAGTCAGAGTAATTGTTCCTATCAATTCTATGTGCGGTGACACATACCAACCAAGGCCCATATAATGTCATGATTAACTCTAAAGCAATGACTGATCTCTTGATCAGTGAAATGATGATAGGTCACCCGCTCCCTGTAATGTTTGCATTGGCACCATAAGCTTTTTCATGCATACCAAGGAACTTCAGTTGCTAATAGCTAAAGTATGCTGCTGTATAATGGCTGCTTCTGTTCTAAGAAGGTTATAATTTCCAGCTGAGATCATTTCAGTGTGCTCGTTTGCAGTCACGCACACTTTAGTTCATCATTTCCTTCACATAACGATTATGGATCATGACTATGTTCACCAGCACACATTTGCAAATCACTAGGACTGCATTACCCTATGCAGATTCATTTGCATGCCATTATGGAGTCATTCTCATATATCTTCTTATGATTATTTGAGCTTAGAGCACTTTAGCACAACATAATACTACTGGTCGGCATGGGTCTGCACATTGGCGTTTCTGGCACAAGTGTATACTGCACAGCATGCAACTTATCTGTGAATCACAGCCCAAATCTCACACACTTCTTATAGTACAATGTCTTACTAGTGTTTCCATTGCTTTAAGAGAAGTATGCCAAACATTTTGCTGCAATGATGTCACTTCAGTTATGTAGAAGTAGAAATGTTAGGACTTTAGGTATCATTGGCCTTGATATGTACAATGCTGTTATGAAAAACTTACTTTTTTACTCAGAGTAATAGTAATATTCCTAGTAAAAGTCAAAGCAAGCTAAGTATTTCAGTCCATTACTAAAGGAAGAAGTGATTCAAATGGAAATAAAAATGTGACGTTTTACAAATAAGGTTTTATTGAGTACAAAACAAATGTTAAATCTGTAATAAACTGTAATGTAGATATGGTTGAAATAAAGCAAATACTGCTGCTTCTAAAACAACCTTTTAAATGTGATGCTGACAAGCCACACTATTCACTAGTCATCTAATCTTTTGCAAAATCATCAAAATGTTTCGGACATTTTGCGTGTCCCTGATTATGCACAGGCAAGATCCCAACATTTTACTAACACTTCACTTACCAACACAGTGTCTGCCATCCCCTTGAAGGTCAAATCCAAGTCTGCACTTGCAACGGTAGCCCAAGCCATTGTTGTCTGTCCTATGACTCAGCACACATATCTGTTCACAGCCACCATTGTTGTTTTGACAAGGGTTTGTCACTATAAGCAAAGCCAAAAGAAGAAACAATAGAAATGTCACAACTACAGACTGGCCAAAAATCTACACACATTTTATCCCTGAAAAGCTGTAACCCAGGTTATCTGAACGGACAAAGATATTAACAAACTTGTAAAATGTTTCAGTAAACTACATTTAGAGGGGGGGGGGTTGCCACCCAGTGTGTTTCCATGAGAAGCACGGCTGCATAATAAGAATCTAAATATGTTAAGCAGAAAGCAGAACCAGTTCACTGTTTATTTTCTGAATATTCTTTTCCAGGAAAAGTGAAAAGTACTTTCTTCTCTTGCAGTAACTGTATACACTATCAGAGTTGCTATAATTTGTAAGCATAGGTATTCCTTACAGACTTAAGTTTACTTCTCATTCTAATGTATTGAGTATAAATTTATATTTTGACAAGACCGTTATTCTAAACAATTGAAAAGGGCATTGGTTTGCAACTTCATGACAAATCCAGCACTATTTTATGAAAAAGTTATCAGCGAAAAGTTATACAGGTATGGTTTCAAACAGGAAATGAAAACAAAAGGAACTACCAACTTAAAGCATAAAACTAAAGATAAGTTTGTGACACTAGAAATAAGTGACTCTAGCATTAAATGCTAACTATTCTAACTGAAAAATAATTCATTTCTGCATTGCCTGAATTCAGTGTTACTTTCATCATTCATTGTTCTTCCATTACTGATCTTTCATTTCATATTTCATAACTAATTGCATTGCTTAAACATTTTAATTAAATGAATTACATAGAACAGTATTACAAAAATGAGTTTTAACATGTCTGCTTACCATCTCCTCCTGCACTGCGCTTCAAAAGTTGTTTTAACTATCTATAAGGTATGTTGAATTCTTACCCCTTTTATTTCTTCTCCATTGCCCTGATCTTTGAATGTGGGCTTTAAGAAAATTCTAACAAATCTCTTAAATGTGTTTTTTTTTTTACTTTTTCTGCTTCATTTGTATGGAACTTGTGTGTCTTTTTCTTCTGGTCATATTCAAAACAAAATTATATGCTGTTCTGTTTACCAAAGATTTTTCTGACTGATGGCTTCGTTTACCAACTTTAAAGTTTAACTTTTTGTAATGGCTATTTTCCTGATTTCACGATTGTGTTTGCAGTCCCTCTGGAGGTATGTGCTTTACTAAGTAAAACTGACAACTACAGCTTTGTGTGATAACCTTTGTCATAAAAATGTCTATTTAACAGTAGATCTGCAATGACCAAATAAGGAAGTTTTACAGAACTGCTACCACTACTCCTTCCTTCTCTTGTACTGAAACCAACCATCATAACACTACTAGCCTCTCGCTTACTGTAATACTAAAGGCCAGATTCCAAAAGTCCATCAAAAAGGCTGAAGAATGCTACCCATAAGATAACCACAGACTTGTGCATTCTAACTGGCAGGAATAAAAATGGAGCTTGGTCCATGATCTTAGAAATAGACAACCAATTTATTAATCAAACAAACAAAAAAACTTAATATAAATCCAATGTGAAATTAGAGTGTAAAGATTAACACTTTCACCCAGCATGTATCTGGGACTTCTTCAGAATTTTATGAATCAGACTCCATTTTTATTCCCTCCACTTAAAGCACACAAGTCTGTGGTTATCAGATTTTAATACAGTTGCTTTCAGTGCAAGTCCGCCCTGATTCCAAAAGAATTGCTCTCACTCTGACTACATCAGTGTAAGACTTATCTATAAACAGGCTTGCACCAGAGACCAGATTCCAAAATATCTGCTCTCAGTGCATGTGGTCACTTATACTGAGAGCATGTTTTTTGGAATTAGAGCCAAAATGTTAAAGAAAACATTATCCTCTTAATAACAGCATTTATTAAAAGCAACACCACAGCCTCAGTACATCCTTAAGTTCATGCATGACTCTTCTGTAGCATTTACCAAATGAACTTGGCCTGCCTAATCAAGCTAATATTAAAAATAAGGCTTTACCACAATATTAGGCATTGAATGCCACCCTCTCAATTCACCAGGTTACACAGAAATGCTTTGCCATGCTGACTAATCAAAATTATATTGTAGACGACAAGGTGACATTAATATCAATTATGCAAATGCTAGAAAGTAAATGAGTATTTTTTATCCACATATGACTACAGTGTAAGTCTAAGGTATATAGATGTGAAAATTATTTGTTAAGATCACATGCAATTTTTTTCCCCAGGGCTAAATAGTAAAACTTTACTATTCTTTGCCTTAATGATCAACAGTTAAAAATAGGTCAAACGTTAATGCTGGCCTAGCTCCTTGGAGGGAGGAGGTGAAGTTCTGTAATAAAGGCTAAGTATTATATTGAGATTCCCAATATAAAATATGTGCCTTATTGGAACCCAGATCTTAAGTGAGCCTTGTGGTATTTTTTTTTGAAGTTTTACTAGAAAGGCTCACCCAGACTCTGCTACACTTTGCTGTGAGGGAAAGGTTAGTTTGCTTTTTATTTGTTGTATTACTTTATTGCTTTTTTCTATTTTGAATGCTGTGATTTGTTTTATTTACCTTGTGTTTTACTTGTATTCTGCTTTTAACTGCATATTAAAACTTGAAAAAAGACCACAGCTCTGTCTCTTGTGAGTCAGGCAGAATTTTTTCCCCCACCCTTCCACCCGGTTACTGTAGTGTTTTTAAACACCACTGTCTTTCTAGTTGCCTTTCCTTTATGTTAATTTGACCATATATCTTATTTCCTCTCTGTTTTTACTGGCTTGTGTAAGCACAAAATTATCATTTTGTGAAATCACTCCCCTTCAATTATTTAAATGTATTGGCCACCCTACTGTATTCCATAGTACCAGAATACAAAAGTGACCACCCCCTTTCAAGCTATCTTGCTCTTTTAAAAATAGTGACTCTTCACTAAAACTTAACTTTTTAGACAGGTAAAACTTAAGTTACCTACTTTCACATCTAACTCCTCTAGTGCACACTGCTGTGTTTAGGATAAACCATTTTTTCATCTTACCTTTAAGTATCCCTGTGACAAGCACTTGCTGTAAAACCTGCTGGAAAGCACTAAGAAGTCTTAAACTGATACAATCACTCAACTCTCATTGTTAATAAGGAGAAAGTAATCATAGGCACTAAACAGTCTATAACTGCAAAATACCTTGCTAAGGTAAGGGAAAACAGCTCTTGTACTTTACAAAAAAAAGCACCAAACCAGACAAGTCCAAGGGTCAGCTTCTGGTGATTTCTCCTGTCCACCTGGTGAATCTGGGCATACTGGGGCAATGCAGCAATTGCCTCATGTACACAGACAACCCTCTCCTCCTACCACCTAACACTACAACCTGCGAGAGATGCAGTTACATAGCCAAACTGGAAGCAAAGCTCTCTCCACCCAAGATTGTGCTAGACAGTCAAGAGGAGAAGGTTAACACCCGCACTACACCTCAAGCAACACATAGCCCTTCTAAACCCACACCACCAACACCCACACATAGCAACACTAAACCCACATATGTGGAGGCCCTTAACAGTAACCTGTCCAAGCAACAAGGACCTCCGAAGTTGAAACGCAAATAAACACCAATCACAACCAAAGTGTCACATAGCTCACAATACCAGTGTGCCACCCAACAACAGCCCCTAAGGCAAGACAATGTACCCAACACTTTAGTCATAGGTGACTCTATAGTCAGGCACACTGATGTCCCACTCACCAAGCTGAACAAGGAGAAAATTACAGTCAGCTTCCTGTCCAGTGCCAGGATCCACCACATAAGGCATGCACTTAAGTCACTCCACAACAAGTACAAATATGGCTCTGTCATTGTCCATGTTGGAGTGAATGACTTGAGATGTACCTCCCTAGACTACATGAAAAGAAACATGGAAGAGCTCTCGGATCATTTGGCCCAGGCAAGTATGACCCTAGCCCAGAGTAGCATCCTGCTTTCACCCAGAATGATACCACAGTATAAGGACAAAATGATTGACTTCAACAATTGGCTAAGCTTCTGGTGTCATTCAAAGGGGATCCAGTATCAGTCTGCCTGGGACGACATGATCGATAGACCACGATGCTTTGCCAGAGATGGTCTGCACCTATTGCCCCTGGGAGTCAGGTTACTGGCCAAGGCTCTTGCCATCCCTACAGTGCCTTTTTTAAGCAAAGTTCAAAGGACAAAACCACCACCGTAACAGGTACAAGCATGCAAAATCAGAAGGTAATGGTACTCAATGCTAGAAGCCTAAACCTCAAAATGCACTCTCTCGAGGCACTCCTAAAAATGGAGAACATCAATATTTGTGCAGTAACTGAGACCTGGATCAAGGCTCCAGAGAGCACCCCTAAAGTACCAGGCTACAACTCTTACCACACTTTTTGGCCACCAAACCAGGACGGAAACACTAAAGGTGGAGGAGTGTCCATATTCACCAAGGATATTCACAACACCAGGCTAATTGCCCAACACAATGCGTCTGAAATTCTCCAGGTGCAACTAACACTAGGTAAGACTGTAATCCAAATTGTAGCTTGCTCTACAGATCCTCCACCATGCCCCAAGATTCTCACTACACCTTTCTAAACATACTGGAAAATATTAAGATACAACCAAACACCCCAATACTGGGTGATTTCAACTACCTTGCCATTAACTGGGAAAACTTCTTCTGTGCCAACACCTTTGCCCAACAGTTCTTGGAATTCATAAATTCCAATGCCCTGGATCAACTAATCCTTAGTCCCACCAGTAGCTCTAATATCCTAGACCTGGTCATTACCAACATGAGAAATCGATGCTCCACACCTATGGTCACCCCCTCGTTGGTCAGGTATGACCATAAGCTAATCACCCTCGACATCCACATCCCACCCCCATCCACCAGTAAGGAAACCTCCATAAAAAACTTCTCCAAAGCCAACTTCATGCTACTCAAGTCAGAAGTGACAAACTCCATGACACCCGTGCAGATGGGAAATGAAATTTCGACTGCTGAATCCTACACTAAGGCACTGTGCGAGCACATCCACTTGTGCATGAATCGTGCCATCCCCAATAGAACCAATATGAACTCCACCAAAAACAGGAAGCCAATCTGGTGGTCCCTTGCCATAAACAAACTTTACAACAAAAGGAAGAAACTGTTGCAGAAAAGAGGAAAATCCCAGGATGCAAAAAACTCCCTTACCAGCCTCAGTAAGAAGCTGAGATCCCTCATAAAATCCTCCAAAGCTAGTTACGAAAATAAAATTGCCAAAGATTCCAAAGACAACCACAAGGCATTCTATAGCTATGTCAAGAATCTAAATAGCAATGCTCAGATCTGCTCTGAGCTATAACAGAATGGCATTAAATATACTGATCCCAAGGATATTGCCAACATCCTGGCAGATCGATTTAGTGCCAACTTCACCCCCCTCTCGCCCCCTAAATGGCCCATCTCAATACCGGA